>NC_134273.1:18694433-18929433 GCF_031893055.1 Leptodactylus fuscus | reverse complement strand
AAATCCTCCCAAAAATTTCTGGTTCACCACCCACAAATCACTACTATATTGGAGACTCTTTAGAGTATAATAAGTGTTGGCCCAGGAGAGGTGAGTAAACATAACATACTCACCTCTTCTGGGGTTCCATTTATACTCTAGGGTCTAAAAAGACCCCAGAATATAATAGTCATTTGCGGGTGATGAAAGTAAAAAAATTCAGGTTTGGAGAATTAAAATTTTTGAAAATTTTTAAGGAACCTCGCTGGTGCACCCCAAATTTGAAGGGCTCAGCGGGCCACTGAGGCAACTGGTATCATTTACGAGTTTCAAAACGGCCCAAAAAAGACTTGGACCTACACTAAGACCACTATGGAGTAAAGGAGAGGTGAGTATGACTGTTTATTAGGTTATTTACCTCTCCTGAGCCCCTTTCTCTTATACTTTAGGGTCTGGAGAATCTGTATAATGATGGCAGTTCTGGATCAGATTGAAAAAGTTTGGTCGAAGGCTAATCTACCGGAATATTTGCAAGATGACTGTAGCAAGACTCAGACTTTGGCAGTACTGGGGTCCTGGGTTTGTATCTGACCAGTGAGTAATTACAGAATTGAAGAACTTTACTACTAATATGGCCCCGAAGCCCCATTTGTTACCTATGAAGGGCTCAGTTTGGAAGGCCAGAAATCTCATTCCTCTTCCTCACCGGTAGCTTTCAAACTCACATAACCCATACCACCGTAGTCAATGGATCTGTTGCCCCAATAGAGTCTGGCCGTCAGCGAGAGCTGGAGAAGACAGATGAATGAGAGTCCCGGCCTCTCTAGCTTCCCTCCACACAGGTAATAAACAGGGTTTTGGGAGGACCAGGGTGTATATTAGTAATAAATAGAGATGAGCGAGTAGTACTCGATCGAGTAGGTATTTGATCGAATACTACGGTATTCGAAATACTCGTACTCGATCGAGTACCACTCACTATTCGAATGTAAACGTTCGATGCAGAACCAGCATTGATTGGCCGAATGCTATACAGTCGGCCAATCAATGCTGGTTCTTCTCCTACCTTTAGAAGTCTTCTCTGTGCAGCTTCCCCGCAGCGTCTTCCGGCTCTTCATTCACTCTGCCAGGCATCGGGCCTGGGCAGAACCGACTGCGCATGTCCACATGTAGTGCGGACATGCGCAGTCAGCTCCACTGAAGCCCGATGCCTGGCAGAGTAAATTCAGAGCTGAAAGACGCCGCGGGGACGCTGCAAGGAGAAGACTTCTCGGAGTATCCAGCCCGACCCTCACTCATGGACTTGGTAAGTATAATTTGATCGAATGTTGCCTACCCCTGAAACGAGCATTTTCCCACCATAGACTATAATAGGGTTCGATATTCGATTCGAGTAGTCGAATATTGAGGGGCTACTCGAAACGAATATCGAACCTCGAACATTTTACTGTTCGCTCATCTCTAGTAATAAAGCTTAACCAACACAAAGAATGCACCAGAAGCTTCAGTCTTCTACAGATAATCCCTTTCAATGTGGTTCACCTTCAAGAAAACCTCTGTATGAAAAGTTGACCACATAATTCCTTTGCAAAACCTCCTCAAACTAAAGGCAAAAATATTACATTGTATAGAAGTAAAAAAAAATAAAAAATAAAAAATAAAAACATGGCTTCTTTCTTCTTCAAACAGTGCCCGATATGTACGTGGTTGAGTCTGGTATTGCCGTTTGGTTCCATTGAAGTTTATGGGGTTGAGCTGCAATACCACTAGTGGTAATGTTTTTGGGAAAAAAATCTTCCTTGCTCGGGAAAACGCCTTTAACTTCTACCAGCAAATCAAGAAAATAGGTAAAAAGTTGACTGTATTGTAAACGGCGGTAACATGACTATGTAACTCAATACCTCTAAAATATTCTCAAGCCCCACAAGAGACGTTTATTGGAAGTTTCTTCAATACGTTACTTTTCATTCCCCGACAAATCTCGACTTCCGAAGACGATGGCCTCCCCTTTGCTTTGTCTTTATATCGACTACAATTCAAAAACATCCCTGTCCCTTCCATCACGAGCGCCATCCAGAACATACATTGTTTTACAAATAAGTCGTATTTCAGAATAATATTCCCTTAATCTGCCGTAGCAATAAGGAAATACAACGTATTAGCGGCCGACCGGCGTGTTCCGAGGTGATAACTTCATCCATTTTTACATCTCAGAAGCCCGGAAAGAAAAATTGTCCTTTCCTGTGTGTTTCTAGTTATTATCAATCCCCCAGCAGAGATATTTCAGTGTGCTGTGTGTTGAATCTTGCTTTCTAATCACAAACCTAACAGTATTTACTATTCTCCTAAGCATAGCTCTCGGAGCCGAAGCGATGGAACGGCTCTGTAGAGGTCATGACCTTGTCGGAGCTGGAACCAATAACTGTATTTTTTGTGATAGGATGTTTATGTGAGGAACACATATATATATATATTTTAATATTATGTGCACATTTTTTCCATCAGATTGTTTCAGGGGCCTTAGCTTTCTGCTATATTTAGTCCCCCCGTACAATTGTCTCTCATGTCTTTTAGCTCAAATATCAATACGTTCGGCGGTGAAATACTGCGCTGAAGGGAGCTGTGTTATTGGCCATTGTGTTGTAATACATCATGGTGAATTTACTGCAAGCGATCGCTGGAGTGTACTTGTTTTCTAAGCTGTCTTTTCATGTGACTACTCACACACAAATGAAGCAATCGACTTCAATGCGTAGACGCCATATTTCACTCATCCGTAGGGAAATATGGGGGTTTGATCTATTTGGTTCTATGCAATGTAGATACAATGGACTGCTCAGGTTTCTATGCTCTCATTTCTCATTTAGACCTTCTTCATGGTTGGCGTTTGTTGAGCCACATAAAATATCTTCCAAAAATATCTAAAGACCAGTTGAAAAAAATTTTGTAAAAAATTTGTCTAAAGAGTAGAGATGAGCGAACAGTAAAATGTTCGAGGTTCGATATTCATTTTGAGTAGCCCCTCAATATTAGACTACTCGAATCGAATATCGAACCCTATTATAGTCTATGGGGGGAAAATGCTCGTTTCAGGGGTAGGCAATGTTCGATCAAATTATACTTGCCAAGTCCACGAGTGAGGGTTGGGCTGGATCCTCCGAGAAGTCTTCTCCGTGCAGCGTCCCCGCAGCATCTTCCGGCTCTGAATTCACTCTGCCAGGCATCGGGCCTGGGCAGAGCCGACTGCGCATGTCCGCACTACAAACGGGCATGCGCAGTCGGCTCTGCCTAGGCCTGATGCCTGGCAGAGTGAATTCAGAGCCGGAAGACGCCGCAGGGAAGCTGCACGGAGAAGACTTCTAAAGGTAGGAGAAGAACCAGCGTTGATTGGCCGACTGTATAGCATTCGGCCAATCAATGCTGTTTCTGCATCAAACTTTTCCATTCGAATATTGAGTGGTACTCGATCGAGTACGAATATTTCGAATACCGTAGTATTCGATCGAATACCTACTCGATCGAATACTACTCGCTCATCTCTACCAAAGAGTGCTGGAGTCAAGGTATATCTCCCCCAGGTTTCAACATATGCGTGGTCCAGAGCAAGTCTTGAGTAAGCCTCAGCCCAGTTGTGGGTCCTGGGTCATTACTGGACCATAAAAGGTTGCAGAGCCTGCACTTCAGGGCAGATCCTTGGAGCAAGAGGAGGTGCCTATGTCTGTCCTGATACTGTGAGTCTGGTGAGACCATATTATGCTCATTTTGTTGATTCGTGTGGCTGGTAGTACACCACATGTACAGTTAGAACTTATTGTTTAGTTAGAGCTCAGACGAGCAGGGTTTCATTGCACATTCTTTTGCATCAAGCTGAGGCTATATTTTATTTTGCTCCTTTTGTGTCTGTAATAAAGGTTTATTTATTTTGCAGTTTTTTCCTAAATAAACCTATTTTGTGTCCCTGTCTCTGACTGTTTGGGTCCACACCATTGCTGCTAATGAGCTACCTTCCCCACAAGGTGGAAAAAATATTCTCAAAAACAGTTGCAAAAGTTTTTGCAAAATTTTTTACTATGAATGAATAAGACCCTAAAAAAACTGCATAGTCAAATGAAAAATACCATTGGGAGTAATTTAGCAAGATCTAACCAGACAGAAATTTTCTCATGTTTCTGAGTTAGATAACTGCAATATTCCTTAAAAAATTCTACCGATTTCTAAAATGCATCCCCTTGTGCTTTAAAGTAATGTCTCCATTTGTTTGGCCACAGCTTCTTAATACAGTAATACATCACATCCTAAGTTTACAAAAAGTAATGCAGAAAATATCTGTCATCTCTGTATACCGGCCACCAAGACAACAGAGCTATAGAAAATGTTGCGAAAGAACTTTTTGTCCAGGACAATGGTGGTTTTCAGAACACATCATCTAAATTATTGATGAATAATGGAGAGATTAAAGAACAGGCTGGAACATTAAAAAATCATACAGTGGTCGCCTTAATCCCAATGACACTCACCTTGTGAACTATTGTGGAAAGAATTAGAAATCCGAGTGCAGTGCCTCAAGGAGACCCAAGGACACATAGAGTCTGTGTTCATGAGGAATTGAAGATTATTTCTCTATTAAGGCATATACTGTATCTCATAACGTTGTCAATCAATATAGGAGCTATACTGTGTATTTATAGGGATTGAGTACAATGCATATTAATGGAAACATTTTTTACTAGTTACTAGCAGAGTGTCCAGGCTTTGGGTATACGGGTATATTTAATTTTTTTGTGTGCAGTGGCCCCATAAGAAATGAACAGTTTTGCACTGTTCTATTTTGTTTGTTGTTTGTGTGTGTGTTGTCAAAACATGCCTAGTCAGATTGGAGATGGGTTTGGGTCTGCTGGGGAGTTTCAGCAGTGCATTGTTGTCCATGACATACCTTGTCAGAGTGGAGACAGACTTGGGTCTGGTGAGAGTTTTCATTAACTCAAGCAGCAGCCATGCATTTTTCTGCAACAGTGTTGCTATGGAAAAACAACATGATGTAAAGCTGTGTGTATGTCAAGACTGAAAAACCTGAGAGTTTACATTGGTCCATAAGCATGATGTGATCATGTGTATCTCAGTCTGGATATCAGCAAAAAATCTGTGGTCAGTTGTTATGGATACCTGGAGTAAAACTGTGTGTATGTGACCTTGTGTAACAGTGTCATCCACATTGACCTGTGATTTTAAAGCTGACCTACAGCAGTGAAGAAAAATGGCTGGGTTGTTATGGAAATCTGGCGTAAAGCTCTGTGCATGTGGAGACTAAGCGTTAACTAAGCGTTAACTCAAGCAGCAGCCATGCATTTTGCTGTAGCAGTGTTGCCATGGAAAAACAACATGATGTAAAGCTGTGTGTATGTCAAGACTGAAAAACCTGAGAGTTTACATTGGTCCATAAGTGTGATGTGATCATGTGTATCTCAGTCTGGATATCAGCGAAAAACCTGTGATCAGTTGTTGTGGATACCTGGAGTAAAACTGTACGTATGTGACCTTGTGTAACAGTGTCATACACAGTGACCTGCCCCTTTAAAGCTGACCTACAGCAGTGAAGAAAAAATCACTATGTTGTTATGGAAACCTGGAGTAAAACTATGTGTATGTGACCTTGTGTAACAGTGTCATCCACATCGACCTGTGATTTTAAAGCTTACCTACAGCAATGAAGAAAAATGGCTGGTTTGTTATGGAAATCTGGCGTAAAGCTCTGTGCAAGTGGAGACTAAGCGTCTGTGAGTTTCTATTGGCTGACAAGTGACATGTGACCACAGTATGGCAGTTGGAATACGAGTGAAAGACTTGCAGGCTCCTTTGGCAAAGGTAGGCCATTTTTTTGGAATACTGTATCTCAGGAACGATACCTCCAAGACAGTTGAGGCCCAGTCTGAAACCTTCCCGGAAACCTGGCGTATCTGTGTACCCAATTCGCTGAAGATCAGTCCAGTCATTAGGTCGTGCATAAAGAACAGATAGACAGTAACCCATTTTTATATATATATAAGAGATAAAAGATAAAGACAAAAAATCCAAAAATGTTATTTTTTCTTTAGTTAAAAAGTGGAAGTTCTGTAGGGAGATTTATGATGTCTACGTTTGGGTTGGGCTGAGGTTCTCCTCATGTCTATTGGATGATCCACTTGACCTTAGAAAAGGGGTGAAAAGGATGTGTCAAATTTGGCTAAGGGAACATAAGTGTCAATTTTTAAGCTTATTCGACTTTAAGACAATGATTTGGCCGAGAGCTACCTCTATCCACTCTGTAAACATGCATGCTTGCCTTAGCTGGGTATACATGTTTATTCAACAGGGGAGAAGGTGATAAGACAGCTGCTTATCGCCTGGGAGAACAGAGCTGGAATCCTTCATGCTTCATCTATAATTTCCTCCATGTCTTATGTCAGGTGGCTAGAGGAAAACTGCCATACATATGAAATAGTCGGAGGAGGATGCTAGTATCTTCCACCATTTATCTAATGTTCATGGAAAAATTAATAAACCTAGTAATACTAGCTGTGGTCTGTGTCTAAGTTCCAGCAAAATTGACAACATTTAGTCAGAAGTGTCCTTCTTTTGGAGGGACAGTTCTTACTTTTTATCAAAGTCCCCCCAGAAACTATCTAGTCCCTAACTGTATATTAGATTTCAGCACATGCAATATGTCCCAATTTGGTGCATTTTAGACCGAACAATGTTTATATTTAGATATTATTTGTGTTAGTTTTAATAAAAGCCTATTCACATATATATAGATCTGAAAAAATATTGTAAATGAGAAGGGGTAATGGCACTGTTGGCATAGAGTACTGTGTGGGAGCCACTGCTGAGAGGGGGGGCACTGTGGTGGGAGGGGGGCTGGGGAGGACCCGGATCAAAGTTTGCACCCGGGCACAGAAGACACAAATCAAATCAAATCAAATAGGCTTTATTGGCACGTCTGAATGGATATTTGGCATTGCCAAAGCTAGTAAAGTGTGTGTGTGGGGGGGGGGAGTTGGAGTCGAGGAGGAGAGTATGGGGGGGGGGGGTTTGGGATATAACAGTCCGTGGAGTCTTATCTTCCTCTTAGTTGGTGGCCGCTATATGGGGAGGTGGGGTGGGTGGTTTGGGGTATAACAGTCCGTGGAATCTCATCTTCCTCAGTTGGTGACCGCTATATGGGGAGGTGGGATGGGGCGGGTGGTTTGAGGTATAACAGACCGTGGAGTCTCATCTTCCTCTTGTTTGGTGACAGCTGGACACGTATTGGGCAGCGATCTCCACAGTGGTCTCTTGTTCTCCCAGTAGGATGTAGAGTTTCCTCTTCTTGTCTGCAGATATGAAGTCTGGGATGTGGGCAGAGAGTCTTTGGTAGTAGACGGCCCTCACAGCTTAGTATTTGGTGCAGTGTAGCAGGAAATGGACACTCGTTACGCCACTGGTTGGCTGGTCTTATATATATATGGCCACCTTCATCCTTGGACTCATTGCCATCTTCCATAGAAGCCTTGTCCTACATGAGTGGAGTCCGTGTTCTGCTCTCTGTCACCGTTACCCCCTGAAATAATTAGGTCACTTTCAAGACCAGCTCACAGGAACAGGAAGTGATGTCATGTGATGACAGATGCACACAGGAAGAAATATTATCTAGCAGAAGGTAGCAAGACAGTAATGTCCCTTGGCATTTAGATGGGACTACATTAGATACATGACAGACTAGAGAATTTCCCACTGAGTACAAAAATATTTAAAAAAAAATACATAAAAATGCTAAAAATTTTAATTTTGTCTTTATGTATAACCCAATACATAACAGTTTAAAACTTTGACTTTTGCTTAACTTTTTGTTTTATTTTCAACAGTCGTCTTCATCTTCGCATTTCCTTAATCACTCGGTTACTGATTGTCTCGCTTTCGCTTCCTCCACCTACAATTACAATTTCCTCCTCGCCGAATCGTCCAGAAGAACAACAGGAAAATAACAGAAGGTCGTGACCTTGACGTGTCCTCGATGCAGACAAAATAAAGCTTCCGAGACTTCAGATTCGTGACTCCGTCCCTATATACGTTACCTTATAAACAGCCCATTTCTAGATAAGCTCGAGATATTTTAAGCCTTCTTAAAGCTACGGCGCAATAAAGACCTATTTTTGAACCTCTGTAATACCTGCCAATATTCCAAAATTCATGAAAATTCCGACTTTACAAGACACTACATCATTAAACGTTCAGCCCGTACAGTAAGGGAGTCTGCTCGAAATACTTTGTAACCATAAGTTATTATCCAAAAATATTTTTCCTGCAGATAAAAAGAGTTGTCAATGGTCTATATTGAATGTCTCATAAGGGGTTCATTTATGGTTGAAAACTGAATAAAAGCAGCAAATTAAGAACAGATTTAACCATAGAAAAGCTGTAATCCAGTGAAGGTTTCCTTGGTGAATGAAGTATTGTTGTGCAGAATTAATCTCAATACTTGAGCAGTTAACCAGTCACATCTGTGGCCGAACATGATGTCTGTGCACAAAGACAGTTTGGCATTCAATAAAGCGCCGGCGATGGTTTACGCCATGTGTAGGTTCGCTGTATATCGATGAATTAAAATAACACTTCAACTATGTTACAGTCAGAAAGCCAGATGGGAGATAGGAGCCGAACGCTCTGCTTTCTATAAAGAGAAAATCGCAGCGAGATAAGCCCCGTCTGTGGAAAACAAAAACATTGCCGGTGAAGGAGAGACTGTGGTTCCAGTAGTGACTTGTGCGCTCCATTGTGTAAATTGTTGGACAGATCTACGGCATCCAAGCGCAGTCTGTTTCCGAGCTTTCAACACCATATAATAAAGCTTTATATACGAGCTGACGCTCTACGAGGGGTCCCCGCGCTTTGTTATTTTATTTACGCCGGTCGCCATTTTTAAAATATGAGGTTATAAGTATGGTCTTTAGTTGTAGAGTCAGGTCTGGGTTAGCTGGTCAGAGGGGGTCACGCGGTGAAAATCACAAGGTGGAACTTTCTGCAGTTAAAGAGGTCGTCTGTCTTAGGGCAACGGCGGGTTTATGTGATGTGTTTTTTGATCGATAAGGCATACAAAGATGTGTGGATTTTATAGAAAGACCCAATGCAGGGTTCAAAAAAGTGTGTGTTTTTGAGAACCGCATGCAGATATTCTACCAAAATGCATGGTTGAGCAAAAATATACCATGTAATCCTAGTTCACACCTGTGTTCGGGTTTCCGTTTATAGAGTCCACTTAAGGACTTAAGGTTCGGGGAGTCGCTTTAGGACCCCCTTCCCCCCTGGAATGAAAACCTATATGCATTAAAAAGTGGTTACCTGGGAAAACCGCGGACGCCATAGACTATAATGAGGTCCATGTAGTTTCCACTCCAGTGTCCAAATGAAACATGCAGAGTAAAAGAAAGTACTGAAAGCAATCTATTCTGTGAAAATCCTCTGTTATTCCTCCTGGAAACGTATTACTAAATTGACAACTGGGTGTAACCATTTCTTGGGCCGTTGTAAGCCCTACACAGACTAACACTGTCAGGGGCTGATGTTGTCAGCCAGTATTGAGGTATATAAGGGAATGTCCATTTTTTTCCATATGTGATCGAACTAATTCAGATCTAATCAGATTTGAGCCAAATTTTACAAAAGAACTCAAGAACATCCATTGAATCCATCCCTTCCACACCCCAGAAACTGCAAAGATGCTAGTCCACGCCCTCATAGTCTCCCGCTTAGATTACTGTAACATCCTTATCCATGGCCTACCAGCGAATACTCTCGTCCCCTCCAGTCCATCTTAAACTGTGCTGCTCACTTAATACACCTCTCCCCCCATTCTTCATCGGCCGCTCCCCTCTGCCAATCCCTTCATTGGTTACCCGTTGCCTAGCAAATAGAGTTCAAATTGCTAACTCTAACATACAAAGCCATCCACAACCTGTCCCCTCCATATATCTCTGACCTAATGTCCCGCTACCTGCCCACATGTAACCTCAGATCCTCCAAAGACCTCCTACTCCGCTCTTATCCACTCTTCACACAACCATCTCCAAGATTTCTCCCGTGCATCCCCCATGCTCTGGAACTCCTTACCAAGACACATAAGACTGACCCCCATAATCACAAGCTTCAAGAAGGCCCTGAAGACTCCCCTATTCAGGAAGGCCTACAACCTCCAATAACACTACTATCCAAGGGTTTTTATACTGACTGCCAGATTGGAGTCAGGAAGGATTTTTTTTTCCCTGAAATGGGGCAATTGGCATGAGCCTCATGAGGTTTTTTGCCTTCCCCTGGATCAACACTGTAGGGATTGTAGGGTTATAGGTTGGACTTGATGGACTGATGTCTTTATCCAACCTCATCTACTATGTAACTATGTACTATCACCACACCACCACCTGAACAGCCTCCCTTACCCTTTTGGATATTGGGGATGCCACCAACTCCCCTACTCCTTACGCTTTGAGTCCCTTGGTAATAAAACCGTATCACAAATGTTTGCCAATGGGAACTCCACTTCATGATGAATATTTGTCGGAACGAATCTAGTGGGGTTCACCGCAACGTCTGTAGTGTTTGCCCATCTCTATCCCAGAGGAGGAAGAGTTGTACAGTTTTGTTATTTTATTAGGAATCCATTATTTTCCTAAACCATGTTGCAGATTGTTTTTCCGCACCGCTAGATCCTCATTTTGTGCTGTTTTTGTCCCTTCCTGATAATTAATGAGTTGAGATGAAATTGCGACTCGACAAGCGCACCGTTTATCTTGTTGTTGTTTACCTTTGTGCTTACAGGCCAATCAAATACCCAACCTGACTTGTTTGCGAGCGGAGGGATGTACTCCGCCACGCTTCCATCGCTTTGCCTTGTTTATGTATTTATTCCACATCCCAAGTAACACTAATTTGGTTTTAGTTCTAAGGGATTACATCTGTTCTCTGATTTATTTAACATCATTTTCTTCTAGTTAGATATAGGATTCCGGTTCCATCTTATTTTTTATTTTTTTTTAGTAAGTTCTCATTAATTAAAATACATTTCTCAGCCTACCCCATGCTTGTGTTTTCCTTCCGTTATTCTCATTATACCAGTACTCATAATTAAAGGTTACAAGAGAAAATTTTTCCGACATGAAGAAAAAAAAAAAAAGAATTGCTTTCCAACTAAAAAAAAAACCAAAAAAAACCTTCCTTCTGCCCATTTCTGAGTATATAACGAGAATAATTACTGATGTGTGGATTAGAACAATAAGAATGTTCCATCCCACATTTTCTGCAATGAAGACTTAGATTTGTCAGGAAACATTTCGATAAAAAAAAAAAAAAAGGACTGTACGTGGGTAAAATAAAGAGACATGGCAAAGTTATTAACGAGAGAAGAGAATTTCAGAAAGTCAAGTTTATTTTTTTTAAAAAAATGTTCTATTTCACCATAAAATTTCTATTAAAAATATCAAAAATCGTGACGTTTTCACTCTGATCACTGACACTTCCTGTTCTGTAGAGATCAAGTCAGCTCACTATTATTACAATGGAAGGTAACACCTATACACGCATATATAACACAGGATCTATCATTCACAATAGATAAATAGTCTTCCTCTCCCTCCTTGCACATTGATCTTTACATAGGACACAGAGCATGCCCACAACAGTCTCCTATAATCATTGAAGGTTACATAGTTCACAGAGCATGGCCACAACAGTCTCCTATAACCATTGACGGTTACATATTTCACAGAGAATGCCCACAACAGTCTCCTATAGCCATTGAAGGTTACATAGTTCACAGAGAATGCCCACAACAGTCTCCTACAGCCATTGAAGGTTACATAGTTCACAGACAATGCCCACAACAGTCTCCTATAGCCATTGAAGGTTACATAGTTCACAGAGAATGCCCACAACAGTCTCCTATAGCCATTGAAGGTTACATAGTTCACAGAGAATGCCCACAACAGTCTCCTACAGCCATTGAAGGTTACATAGTTCACAGAGAATGCCCACAACAGTCTTCTACAGCCATTAAAGGTTACATAGTTCACAGAGCATGCCCACAACAGTCTCCTATAGCCATTGAAGGTTACATAGTTCACAGAGAATGCCCACAACAGTCTTCTACAGCCATTGAAGGTTACATAGTTCACAGAGCATGCCCACAACAGTCTCCTATAGCCATTGAAGGTTACATAGTTCACAGAGAATGCCCACAACAGTCTTCTACAGCCATTGAAGGTTACACAGTTCATAGAGAATGCCCACAACAGTCTCCTATAGTCATCAAAGGTTACATAGTAAATCTATGCCAGGTCTTGACTGGTATAGATTTCCATCCTGGCACATAGGCAACGCAAACGCAAACTGGGCATGGGATTCGCATGAAACCCATCCACTTTGCAGATACTGTACTGCTGCATTTCCAGCCTAAGGGGCCTTGGCCTAAGATTTGGTTGGGAAATGTGTCTTAAACAATTCCCCCCAATAAGTCATCCACAGTTGTTTCTAGGCCCTATTAAGTGCAGGTCAGACAAGATGGCCGCTCCCATAATTATTTACATTAAAAAAAAATATCAGAAAATGTGAAAATTTAAAAAGAAACAAAAAAACTAAAAAAATAGGTTTCACTATCTGATTTTGACTCTTAAAAGATCAATTTACATTTCTTTAAGAATCTTCTTTAATCTTCTTTAATCTTCTTTAAAATCTTTTAAGAATGAAAATCAGATAGTGAAACCTATTTTTTAGGGGTTTTTTTTTTAAATTTTCAAATTTTCTGATTTTTTTAATGTAAATAATTATGGGAGTGGCCATCTTGTCTGATCTGCACTTAATAGATCAAATATTTCTTATAACGTACTGATTTCTACCATCAAAGCCAATTACTTTTTAGATCTAAAATTCTGTATTCGTTTAGTGGCCAATTTTGTGATATAGATCCCCTAATAATAATCATATCATGGCTGCTTTCTTCTGGAAACACTGCCCCACCTGTCTATGTGTTGTGTCTGGTATTGCAGCTCAAATCCATTGAAGCGAATGAGAATAAACTGCAATACCACATGCAACCTGTACACAGATGTGGCTCTGCTATTGAGAAGCCAACTTGCACCCTTCACAATAATATAAGGGGGGTCCCAATTCCTGTTATATCCTGACGTGACAGCTTCCTAGTGGGAAAAATGATACCCATGACCTCCATTACGTGAGACAAGAAGAGTAGATTCTCTGCCGCCCTACTGCATAATACATCTGTTTACTTGCTCCGTAGGTAATATTACATTGCATATTTTACCTTCAATCTCTTCGTTCTGCCTATGTTTATTTCCAGGAATAAGACAAATGACAATTAAAATAATTATCATCCACTTTTCTAAACACTGTCCACCTGTCATCACAAATTACTATTTCCAGTTCAGCCATTCGGAAAGAACTATAGGAAACTAGTGCATAGGCAACTTTTTGTCCTCCAGAGTCATATATTTGAAGTTCTTATATGTTCTTTAATTGTATTTATATTTATCCAATTTTAATTAGTTTCATGAATCCATGTTCGTCCACAATATCCAAATTCTACAGACAAATCATAAAAAAATAATTAGACAAAAAGTGAACACTGAAAAATTAAAAATATAATATACGTACAAAACACCATGTCCGTCATAGATACAATAGAATGTGTTGTGGGGGATTGAAAAATATGATATGGCTAATCGGAGATGGTGGTGAAACAAGAAGGTACGTGATAGCAGTGGCGTAACTAAAGTCTTGTGGGCCCTGGTGCAATCTTTTGTCCGGGGCCCCCTACCTCATCCCTATAGTGAATTCTTGATAGTGATGGTTACGGGTGCTAAGGAGTTTAATCCTCCTTAGTGTGGTTAGGGGAATCTGTGGGTCTCCTTGGCTTATGGGCCAGATGGAAGCTGCAATCTCAATGCTGATGCCAGTGCTTATGGGCCCCCTAAGGCTCCTGGGCTCTGTTGCGACTGCACCCCAAGTTACACCTCTGCTTATTAGGGGAAAGAGAAGGAATAGTTGGGGGAAAAAGTAACCTTTAAATGGAGGCAAAATGGATCATGTGTCTCGTAGGCCTTACCTCTGTCCTACCATAGACATTGAATGGATCAGTTGATTGCATGTGTGACCACCGCTCCATTCAAACTTCTCGAGATATCAGGTTTAGTGATCCCAATCATGGGCCCCAACTATTGTACATGGGTGATAAATGTAATGGGATAACTTTTTGGCTGAGTATTCTGAATTTGGATGTTGGCCTTTCACCCATAAATGATGAAAGACCTTGAGGAATCTGACTAGGGTTTCCTTTGCTAGTCAGAAGATATAATTGTAAAGGATCACCTATTATTTATAAGGAACATATGGCCCAAAGAGCCAGTTCCAAGTGTGATTGTCGTCTTCTACTAAAGGGGTTGGCCCTTTCAGCTCATTACTGTGTCAGAGCCTGAGTCTACCGAAGGATCCTCCATTACTCTCATGGACCAGTTACCTTCTGTGATCCTATATAGATGTCTAGAGTAAGTTCCGGTATATTGTCTATGCATATACTATGTCTTATGAAGTATAGATATCTGAGAGTTGAAAAGAGCATTTGACATATCTTCATCCATTGGGTGAAAAAAATTTGCTTAGTCAAAATGATAAAATTGCTTTGATGCAAATTTATATGGGCTAATACTATACCGAAAAACCACAAAAAGAACTTTTGGCCATCACCGATTTCAACATTTGAAGTCTACATTGTAGACTTGCTTTTCATCATACTGGGAAAACCGGTTACGACAGATAATTCTCGTTTTCGGACATCTTCAAAATAGTTTATGATCATTAGAGAACGGGTGAAACTATGACATATAATAATTGTTCCCAGGTTTATAGAACGAGGAACTCAACCTCGGAACGTAATAGTATCCTTCACCCCTAACAGGATACATGCTGCTATTTTAATTAATAGAACATTCCTCTCCATAGTATACACATACTTCCCACATAAATCGTTTCTACGGACGATCTCTATTAATAATTGAAGTGTTTGTTCATGTGGCAGTTCTTCTCTCCTTAGTCCCTTGCAAGCCATGGTCATTTTTTACCGGATTCCTACAGAGATAGTTAAACCAGGAAATTCAAAGCTCACCAATGAAGTGAGTTATGAAGGTTTCCTGTACAGCTAGAAATAGGATATATTGTAAAATACTCCTGAAATATTTGTCCTTGAAGACAATCTCTGTCCATGTGCCCCATGGCCAAAATTATATTTCCCCTTACAAAATTATGTTTGATGTGAGCTGGATCCATGGCAATTGGCTGACTCTTGGGCATCTCCAATTGGAAAGGTGATGTCTCTGATCACCCTTTTCGATACCACATACAGAAGTCAGGAGATAACTTTGGTTGGGCAGGAGAAAACCTTGGTATAAATGGTCATCTTGAGATATCTGGAGACAATACAAAAGGTAATACATATGTCGGATATACTGGCATAGTACCTACGTGCTAGTCCTTGAAGACAACCTCCATCCATGTACCCTATGGATCAAATTGCAAGTGTATGACTTGATCTCGATCTGTGGCAAACAGTTGACTACTGGACATCTCCAACTGGGAAGGGGTTAGTCTAAAAAAAGGATTGTGTGAATGAGTCTCAGTTCTCGAGATCTCCTTATAGTGACAAGGGGGTGGAGAAGCTGGATCCATGGCAATTGGTTGATTCTTGGACATCTCCAATTGGAAAGTTGAGGTCTCTGATCACCCTTTTCGATACCACATACAGAAGTCAGGAGATAACTTTGGTTGGTCAGGAGAAAACCTTGGTAAAAATGGTCATCTTGAGATATCTGGAGACAGTACAAAAGGTAATACATATGTGGGATATACTGGCATAGTACCTATGTGCTAGTCCTTGAAGACAACCTCCATCCATGTATCGTATGGATCAAATTGCAAGTGTATGACTTGATCTCGATCTGTGGCAAACAGTTGACTCCTGGACATCTCCAACTGGGAAGGGGGTAGTCTAAAAAAAGGATTGTGTGAATGAGTCTAAGTTCTCGAGATCTCGTTATAGTGACAAGGGGGTGGAGAAGCTTGCTACTCATCACAGATCCTTCTAGAATTCATTGGAGGTCCCGATTAAGAGATTCAATCTTACATTCTCACATCTATATGATGATAGTTTAAGGAGAAACGTTCTTCGGATAGTCACACAACCAATTTTCACCATTCAACTCAATCATAGTCCCAAAACTAGAGTTGGTGGTTACTAAATTGACCCTACCTTCCACTCAATCCACCTGAGGACATTATTGCTGAGCAGAGCTTCCATTTTAAAGAAACACTATACCCATTAATGAAATCTAAAAGCACCTAAGGAAACATAATGCTCCTCACTTTTGTTGGTCTGAAGAATCTTCTTCATGATCTTGAAAAAAAAGGGTCAATCTCCTGCTCAGCAGTTCCATTTTTGGCCACAGACTGGCATGGGGGGTGTTTTATCCAAGGTGGGTGGACTTTGATGAGCCTTTTGCACAGTTGCTCAGTTGTTCTCGAAATTCCCACAGAAGCAATGGAGCATGGTGGCAGTTGTAGTTTCATGACAACTGGAGGCCTGAAGGTTGTTGTTCCTTGGGCTAGATCATAAGAGTAAGATAAGATAAGATAAGATAATCCTTTAATAGTCCCACCTTGGGGAAATTTCAGAGAAACCTTAAAAATAGTTTCCCCGGTGATCCTAAGGTTTGGGGTTCTCAGAGCCAGTTCAGACTGGCTGTTACAAGCTTTAGTTCACCATGTATTGTGAATTTTTCCGAAAACAAAGCATTGGTCTAAATGTTCACAATTTGAAGAAAAATGTTCTTTTTCCATTCCAATATTAATTAATTGAAGCGCAGTATAATTATGTAAAATTCTGTAAATGAATGCAATAAAAGTAAGACTGCAGAAGATTCCCTATCCTTCCAAGTTGTCTAATAGGATCATAAGCGCTAAAACTCAAATTTCATAAGCTTGAGGCAATGGTTTTATATACTTGAGCGGACAGAATTTCCAAATGTGGAGGATAACAATGCAGAGTCAGATTCCGCTAAGTAGTGAGCCATCTGCTTTGGTGATTGATGGCTGTACTAAAATCTATTATCTTTTCCTTGGGCTTTGCTGAATGTGATCACTGGTTAAACAGAGACAAAAATTCTAGATTAATGGGATTTTGTGAGAAAAACAACAAAAGGGGTTCCAAATTTATGAGCAAATTTGTCAAAAGTATAAAAAAAAATTCAATGATGAACAAATTAGTAATAAACTCCTCCCATTTGGAAAATTGTTGGATTACTTGTCTCTGATTGGGTCAGATAGTGAGTTGTGAAGGACAGGGGTGGAGCTAAGCCAATACTAAATATTATACAGAAATCATGTTTACAAAGTTTTTGTTTTTACCTAAAATTGTCCAGGGTTGTAAATATTTGACAACCTCTGCATTTAAAGGAGTTGTCCACTTTGATTGACGTGTTTTTAATTGAAGGATTCCTTGTCTGTAAGCAACCACAAACTGATCGCAGTAATCAGCAGTAGTTAGAGGAGTAACCAGTGGCGTAACTAGGAATGGCGGGGCCCCAAGGCAAACATTTGTCTAGACCACCCTTCCCACCCTCTGACTGACCCCAGAGTATAATAATCAGAGACCAAGGGGAGGATACAAACATAAAAAGCACTGTTACTCACCTCTCCTGGGCTCCGGTGCTCTCCCTGCTGATGTAGGCCATCTTCAATGATGGAAGAGATGTCACTTGAGCTGGAACTGCGTCACGACGCATTATGACTAGAGATGAGCGAACAGTGTTCTATCGAACTCATGTTCGATCGGATATTAGGCTGTTCGGCATGTTCGAATCGAATCGAACACCGCGTGGTAAAGTGCGCCATTACTCGATTCCCCTCCCACCTTCCCTGGCGCCTTTTTTGCTCCAATAACAGCGCAGGGTAGGTGGGACAGGAACTACGACACCGGTGACGTTGAAAAAAGTAGGCAAAACCCATTGGCTGCCGAATACATGTGACCTCTAATTTAAAAGAACAGCGCCGCCCAGGTTCGCGTCATTCTGAGCTTGCAATTCACCGAGGACGGAGGTTTCCGTCCAGCTAGCTAGGGCTTAGATTCTGGGTAGGCAGGGACAGGCTAGGATAGGAAGGAGAAGACAAACACAACAGCTCTTGTAAGAGCTAAATTCCAGGGAGAAGCTTGTCAGTGTAACATGGCACTGACGGGCTCAATCGCCTCAACCCAGCTTTCCGCGGATCCTGAATGGAATACACTGACAGTGTATTCCCGTATACCCGATATATACCCCCGATACCCGTTCCAACGGTGTGCCCCCCCACCTTCACCCCAGAAATACCCTGCAAGTCCCCTAGCAATAGAATTGGGGCTATATACACCCACTATTTTTGCTACTGCCATACAGTGCCATTGTCTCACTGGGAATTCAAAGAATATATTGGGCTTACATATAACTTCAATTCCAGGGAGAAGCTTGTCAGTGTAACGTGGCACTGACGGGCTCAATCGCCGCAATCCAGCTTTCCCAGGATCCTGAATGGAACACACTGACAGTGTATTCCCGTATACCCCATATATACACCCCAAATCCCCGTTCCAACGGTGTGCCCCCCCACCTTCACCTCAGAAATACCCTGCAAGTCCCCTAGCAATAGAATTGGGGCTATATACACCCACTATTTTTGCTACTGGTATACAGTGCCATTGTCTGACTGGGAATTCAAAGAATATATTGGGGTTACAAATACCCTCATTTCTTGCTACTGCCATATAGTGCCAGTTTCTGACTGGTAATTCAAAGAATATATTGGGGTTATAAATACCCTCATTTCTTGCTACTGGTATACAGTGCCATTGTCTGACTGGGAATTCAAAGAATATATTGGGGTTATAAATACCCTCATTTCTTGCTACTGGTATATAGTGCCATTGTCTGACTGGGAATTCAAAGAATATATTGGGGTTACAAATACCCTCATTTCTTGCTACTGCCATATAGTGCCAGTTTCTGACTGGTAATTCAAAGAATATATTGGGGTTACGTGCACCCACAATTTTTGCTACTGGTATATAGTGCCATTGTCTGACTGGGAATTCAAAGAATATATTGGGGTTACAAATACCCTCATTTCTTGCTACTGGTATATAGTGCCATTGTCTGACTGGGAATTCAAAGAATATATTGGGGTTACAAATACCCTCATTTCTTGCTACTGCCATATAGTGCCAGTTTCTGACTGGTAATTCAAAGAATATATTGGGGTTACGTGCACCCACAATTTTTGCTACTGGTATATAGTGCCATTGTCTGACTGGGAATTCAAAGAATATATTGGGGTTACAAATACCCTCATTTCTTGCTACTGCCATATAGTGCCAGTTTCTGACTGGTAATTCAAAGAATATATTGGGGTTATAAATACCCTCATTTCTTGCTACTGGTATATAGTGCCATTGTCTGACTGGGAATTCAAAGAATATATTGGGGTTATAAATACCCTCATTTCTTGCTACTGGTATATAGTGCCATTGTCTGACTGGAAATTCAAAGAATATATTGGGGTTACAAATACCCTCATTTCTTGCTACTGCCATATAGTGCCAGTTTCTGACTGGTAATTCAAAGAATATATTGGGGTTATAAATACCCTCATTTCTTGCTACTGGTATATAGTGCCATTGTCTGACTGGGAATTCAAAGAATATATTGGGGTTACAAATACCCTCATTTCTTGCTACTGGTATATAGTGCCATTGTCTAACTGGGAATTCAAAGAATATATTGGGGTTACAAATACCCTCATTTCTTGCTACTGGTATATAGTGCCATTGTCTGACTGGGAATTCAAAGAATATATTGGGGTTACGTGCACCCACAATTTTTGCTACTGGTATATAGTGCCATTGTCTGACTGGGAATTCAAAGAATATATTGGGGTTACAAATACCCTCATTTTTTGCTACTGGTATATAGTGCCATTGTCTGACTGGGAATTCAAAGAATATATTGGGGTTACAAATACCCTCATTTCTTGCTACTGCCATATAGTGCCATTGTCTGACTGGGAATTCAAAGAATATATTGGGGTTACAAATACCCTCATTTCTTGCTACTGGTATATAGTGCCATTGTCTGACTGGGAATTCAAAGAATATATTGGGGTTACAAATACCCTCATTTCTTGCTACTGCCATATAGTGCCAGTTTCTGACTGGTAATTCAAAGAATATATTGGGGTTACGTGCACCCACAATTTTTGCTACTGGTATATAGTGCCATTGTCTGACTGGGAATTCAAAGAATATATTAGGGTTACGTGCACCCACAATTTTTGCTACTGGTATATAGTGCCAATTTCTAACTGGGAATTCAAAATGCGCAAGGCTCCCAGAAAGGGACGTGGACGAGGCCGTGGGCGAGGTCGGGGGAATGGTTCTGGGGAGCAAGGTAGCAGTGAAGCCACAGGGCGTCCCGTGCCTACTCCTGTGGGGCAGCAAGCATTGCGCCACTCCACAGTGCCAGGGTTGCTTGCCACATTAACTAAACTGCAGGGTACAAACCTTAGTAGGCCCGAGAACCAGGAACAGGTCTTGCAATGGCTGTCAGAGAAGGCTTACAGCACATTGTCCAGCAGCCAGTCAGACTCTGCCTCCTCTCCTCCTATTACCCAACAGTCTTGTCCTCCTTCCTCCCAAAATTCCCAAGCTTCACAGAACAATAACCCCAACTGTCCCTGCTCCCCAGAGCTGTTCTCCGCTCCTTTCATTGTCCCTCAACCTGCCTCTCCACGTCACGATTCCACGAACCTAACAGAGGAGCATCTGTGTCCAGATGCTCAAACACTAGAGTCTCCTCCATCTCCGTTCGATTTGGTGGTGGATGACCAGCAACCCACCCTCATCGACGATGATGTGACGCAGTTGCCGTCAGGGCATCCAGTTGACCGGCGCATTGTGCGGGAGGAGGAGATGAGACAGGAGTTGGAAGAGGAAGTGGTGGATGATGAGGACACTGACCCGACCTGGACAGGGGGGTGTCAAGCGGGGAAAGTAGTGTGGATGTTGAGGCAGGTGCAGCACCAAAAAGGGTAGCTAGAGGCAGAGGCAGAGGTCAGCAGCTTAGGCGAAGCCAGGCCACACCCGGAATATCCCAAGATGTTCCAGTTCGTACCCAGCCCCGAAAAACTCCCACCTCGAGGGCACGTTTCTCGAAGGTGTGGAGTTTTTTCAAGGAATGCGCCGAGGACAGATATAGTGTTGTCTGCACAATTTGCCTCTCGAAATTGATTAGGGGCTCTGAGAAGAGCAACCTGTCCACCACTTCAATGCGCCGTCATTTGGAATCCAAGCACTGGAATCAGTGGCAGGCAGCAACGGCAGGACAAAGGCCGCCTGCCGTTCACGCCACTGCCACTGCCTCTGCCACTGCCTCTGCCTCTGCCACTGCCACTGCTGACTGTGCTGGCGATGCACTCCAGAGGATGAGCCAGGACACCACTTCATCTGCCTCCGCCACTTTGTTGACTTCTCCCTCATCCTCCCCTGTTCCTGTCTTATCTCCTTCTCCTGCACCATCAAAGGCACCATCAGGCGCTTCTTTACAACAACCCACCATCTCTCAGACATTGGAGCGACGGCAGAAATACACTGCTAACCACCCACACGCGCAAGCCTTGAACGCCAACATCGCTAAACTGCTGGCCCAGGAGATGTTGGCGTTCCGGCTTGTTGAAACTCCCGCCTTTCTGGACCTGATGGCAACTGCGGCACCTCGCTATGCCGTCCCTAGCCGTCACTACTTCTCCCGGTGTGCCGTCCCCGCCTTGCACCAGCACGTGTCACTCAACATCAGGCGGGCCCTTAGTTCCGCGCTTTGCACAAAGGTCCACTTGACCACCGACACGTGGACAAGTGCATGCGGACAGGGATGCTACATTTCACTGACGGCACACTGGGTGAATGTAGTTGAGGCTGGGACTGCTTCCCAAACTGGCCCGGTGTACCTCGTCTCCCCGCCTAACATTCCTGGCAGGGACACGAGAAGAACACCCCCCTCCTCCTCCTCCTCTACCGCCTCCTCCTCCGCCACCGCCTCCTCCTCCGCCACCGCCTCCTCCTCCGCTGTTAGATTGACCCCAGCTACGAGTTGGAAACGTTGCAGCACTGGCGTTGGTAGACGTCAGCAGGCTGTGCTGAAGCTGATCAGCTTGGGGGACAGACAGCACACTGCCTCCGAGGTGAGGGATGCCCTCCTCGATGAGACGGCAATATGGTTTGAGCCGCTGCACCTGGGCCCAGGCATGGTCGTTTGTGATAACGGCCGGAACCTGGTAGCAGCTCTGGAGCTTGCTGGACTCCAACATGTTCC
Organism: Leptodactylus fuscus; assembly: GCF_031893055.1. NCBI lineage: Eukaryota > Metazoa > Chordata > Amphibia > Anura > Leptodactylidae > Leptodactylus > Leptodactylus fuscus. The sequence goes on along the minus strand of NC_134273.1, from coordinate 18,906,991 downwards.
ATGCCTGGCCCACGTCTTCAACCTAGTGGTGCAACGTTTCCTAAAGAGCTACCCCAATGTTCCACAGCTACTGGTGAAAGTGCGGCGCATGTGCGCCCACTTTTGCAAGTCGACAGTAGCCGCTGCTAGCTTAAAATCTCTCCAGCAACGCCTGCATGTGCCACAACACCGGCTTTTGTGCGACGTCCCCACACGCTGGAACTCAACGTTTCAGATGTTGAATAGAGTGGTTGAGCAGCAGAGACCTTTGATGGAATACCAGCTACAAAACCCTAGGGTGCCACAAAGTCAGCTGCCTCAGTTTCACATCCATGAGTGGCCATGGATGAGAGACCTTTGTGACATCCTACGGGTCTTTGAGGAGTCCACAAGGAGGGTGAGCTCTGAGGATGCGATGGTGAGCCTTACAATCCCGCTCTTGTGTGTTCTGAGAGAATCCCTGATTGACATCAGGGATAACTCAGATCACACAGAGGAGTTAGGGATAGCATCCGATCCGTCACAGCTGGAGAGTAGGTCCACACATCTGTCCGCTTCATCGCGTTTAATGGAGGAGGAGGAGGAGGAGGAGGAGGAGGAGGAGGAAGAAGAGTTGTCCGATGATGTGATGGTGATACAGGAGGCTTCCGGGCAACTTCGAATCGTCCCATTGTTGCAGCGCGGATGGGTAGACATGGAGGATGAGGAGGAAATGGAGATTGAACTTTCCGGTGGGGCCAGAGGAGTCATGCCAACTAACACTGTGGCAGACATGGCTGAGTTCATGTTGGGGTGCTTTACAACCGACAAGCGTATTGTCAAAATCATGGAGGACAACCAGTACTGGATCTTTGCTATCCTTGACCCCCGGTATAAAAACAACATCTCGTCTTTTATTCCGGTAGAGGGGAGGGCCAATCGCATCAATGCTTGCCACAGGCAATTGGTGCAGAATATGATGGAGATGTTTCCAGCATGTGACGTTGGCGGCAGGGAGGGCAGTTCCTCCAGTAGGCAACCAAGTTCTCACCGGTCCACACAAACGAGGGGCACATTGTCTAAGGTCTGGGACACCTTGATGGCACCCCCTCGCCAAAGTGCCGCCACGGAGGGTCCTAGTGTCACCAGGCGTGAGAAGTATAGGCGCATGTTGCGGGAATACCTTTCCGACCACAGCCCTGTCCTCTCCGACCCCTCTGCGCCCTACACGTATTGGGTGTCAAAGTTGGACCTGTGGCTTGAACTTGCCCTATATGCCTTGGAGGTGCTGTCCTGTCCTGCCGCCAGCGTCCTATCTGAGAGGGTGTTCAGTGCAGCCGGTGGCATCATCACTGACAAGCGCACCCGTCTGTCAGCTGAGAGTGCCGACCGGCTCACTTTGATAAAAATGAACCACCACTGGATAGAGCCTTCATTTTTGTGCCCACCTGTGTAAAGCACCCCAACATGAAACTCCATGTCTGTACTCAACCTCTCCAATTCCTCCGCATCCTCATACTCATCCACCATAAGCGTTGCACAATTCTGCTAATACTAAGCTCCCTCCACCCTGATTTCCCCCAACTCTGCTGGTTAGAGGCTCCCTCCACCCTGCTTTCCCACAACTCTGCTGGTTAGAGGCTCCCTACACCCTGCTTTCCCACAACTCTGCTGGTTAGAGGCTCCCTCCACCCTGCTTTCCCACAACTCTGCTGGTTAGAGGCTCCCTCCACCCTGATTTCCACCAACTCTGCTGGTTAGAGGCTCCCTCCACAATGAATTGGTCCAAACTGGGCTGTTTAGAGGCTCCCTCCACCATGAATTGGTCCAAACTGGGGTTTTTAGAGGCTCCCTCCACCATGAATTGGTCCAAACTGGGGTTTTTAGAGGCTCCCTCCACCATGAATTTGCCCAAACTGGGCTGTTTAGAGGCTCCCTCCACCATGAATTTGCCCAAACTGAGCTGTTTAGAGGCTCCCTCCACCATGAATTGGTCCAAACTGGGGTTTTTAGAGGTTCCCTCCACCATGAATTGGTCCAAACTGGGCTGTTTAGAGGCTCCCTCCACCCTGATTTCCACCAACTCTGCTGGTTAGAGGCTCCCTCCACCATGAATTGGTCCAAACTGGGCTGGTTAGAGGCTCCCTCCACCATGAATTTGCCCAAACTGAGGTTTTTAGAGGCTCCCTCCACCATGAATTGGTCCAAACTGGGGGTTTTAGAGGCTCCCTCCACCATGAATTGGTCCAAACTGGGGTTTTTAGAGGCTCCCTCCACCATGAATTTGCCCAAACTGGGCTAGTTAGAGGCTCCCTCCACCATGAATTGGTCCAAACTGGGGTTTTTAGAGGCTCCCTCCACCATGAATTGGTCCAAACTGGGGTTTTTAGAGGCTCCCTCCACCATGAATTTGCCCAAACTGGGCTGTTTAGAGGCTCCCTCCACCATGAATTGGTCCAAACTGGGGTTTTTAGAGGCTCCCTCCACCATGAATTGGTCCAAACTGGGGTTTTTAGAGGCTCCCTCCACCATGAATTTGCCCAAACTGGGCTGTTTAGAGGCTCCCTCCACCATGAATTTGCCCAAACTGGGCTGTTTAGAGGCTCCCTCCACCATGAATTGGTCCAAACTGGGGTTTTTAGAGGCTCCCTCCACCATGAATTGGTCCAAACTGGGCTGTTTATAGGCTCCCTCCACCATGAATTGGTCCAAACTGGGGTTTTTAGAGGCTCCCTCCACCATGAATTGGTCCAAACTGGGGTTTTTAGAGGCTCCCTCCACCATGAATTTGCCCAAACTGGGCTGTTTAGAGGCTCCCTCCACCATGAATTTGCCCAAAATGAGCTGTTTAGAGGCTCCCTCCACCATGAATTGGTCCAAACTGGGGTTTTTAGAGGCTCCCTCCACCATGAATTGGTCCAAACTGGGCTGGTTAGAGGCTCCCTCTACCCTGATTTCCACCAACTCTGCTGGTTAGAGGCTCCCTCCACCATGAATTGGTCCAAACTGGGCTGTTTAGAGGCTCCCTCCACCATGAATTGGTCCAAACTGGGGTTTTTAGAGGCTCCCTCCACCATGAATTGGTCCAAACTGGGCTGTTTAGAGGCTCCCTCCACCATGAATTGGTCCAAACTGGGGTTTTTAGAGGCTCCCTCCACCATGAAGTGGTCCAAACTGGGGTTTTTAGAGGCTCCCTCCACCATGAATTGGTCCAAACTGGGGTTTTTAGAGGCTCCCTCCACCATGAATTTGCCCAAACTGGGCTGTTTAGAGGCTCCCTCCACCATGAATTTGCCCAAACTGGGCTGTTTAGAGGCTCCCTCCACCATGAATTGGTCCAAACTGGGTTTTTTAGAGGCTCCCTCCACCATGAATTGGTCCAAAATGGGCTGTTTAGAGGCTCCCTCCACCATGAATTGGTCCAAACTGGGGTTTTTAGAGGCTCCCTCCACCATGAATTGGTCCAAACTGGGGGTTTTTAGAGGCTCCCTCCACCATGAATTTGCCCAAACTGGGGTTTTTAGAGGCTCCCTCCACCATGAATTTGCCCAAACTCTGCTGGTTAGAGGCTCAATCCACCCTGATTTTCAAAACAAATGTTGGTGCCAACCTCAACTTACTACAAGGGCCAAATTCACTGCTGGTGACAAGCTCTCCTCACTGCAAGTGCCAAATACACATGTTTCAAGGTGTTTTCCTACTGTCAGAGAGGTGGTATTGAGTGTGTAAAGTGTGTAGTTGTTAAGCTGTGATGTTGGGGTAATAGAGGGTCTTTGGTGTGTTAGATGCCCCCAGACATGCTTCCCCTGCTGTCCCAGTGTCATTCCAGAGGTGTTGGCATCATTTCCTGGGGTGTCATAGTGGACTTGGTGACCCTCCAGACACGGATTTGGGTTTCCCCCTTAACGAGTATCTGTTCCCCATAGACTATAATGGGGTTCGAAACCCGTTCGAACACACGAACAGTGAGCGGCTGTTCGAATCGAATTTCGAACCTCGAACATTTTAGTGTTCGCTCATCTCTAATTATGACGCAAGCCCGGCCCATGTGACATCTGGGATGTGACCACGTAGGCCTGAAGCCTGCTGGAGCCCAGGAGAGGTAAGTTACACAGTTTTTTTTTATGTTCTCTCACCTCTCCTACCCCTTTGATCATTATACTCCGGGGTTTGAAAAGACCTCCGAGTATAATGATAACAGTGATTGTGAGGTTCACGGGCTCATGGCCTTACTTACAGATCCCGACTCCTGCTCACAGTCTCCGCAGAAGGGGAAGCGCTAGTGGCTGCTAGCAGGAGAGTGGATCTGTAAGTAAATAGGCCCTGGTACCTGCTGGTTTCCTAAGGGAACCACTTTTTATGTGGATAGGTTTCCATTCAGGGGGTCCCCAAGCGGACTGCCTGAACGTAAACCTGAACGCAGATGTGAACCAGGCCTCAACTGAAATGAAGTGACATCCTGAGTTTAGTTCTACTGAACTTTCTTCTGTCCAGCTGATACATGGACCAGAGTTTAGCCATGTGAAACTTACCTTAGGCTACATTGACAATATGGTCATTGAAATTGGCCACCAAGAATGGATGAAATAGTCTTTCAACGTTCCTTTTCAACCACTGAGTCTATCCAGAAATGTTGAAAATGGGCAAAAAATAGACATGTCCTGATTTTTGACATAGCTCTATAGACTGTTCATCCAGCTCGAGACAGTTTTACATGTTCATGTGAATAAGGTCTTAGAATAGTGACACACAATGAAACTGATTTTAGGAACATTTTTGTTATAGACACGTGTAAGACTTCTCAATGCATTAATCTATAATTGGTTGAAATTTCCCTTTAATGCTGTGATAACTTCACAGAGCCATTTGTTTCATCTTGCACGTTTCCGATATGGCGTGCAACTTTATAGAGCAACTTCAGACAAACTGTGCATGCCCAGGAGCGGTGCTATACATTTGCATAGAGCTAGTGAAGGGTGACTGGGCAGGGAGCCACTGCACATGTTCCAGCATTGGTGCCCTGATAGCCTGGGCAGAATAACACATAACTCATCGGTGGTGGTGGATTCCATTGGCACCAGTTAGAAAACACAGATGGGAACATGGAAAGCCAAATCACAAAAACACAACATTTTTTAAAAATAAGGGTATTCGACAAAAACCTTCTATTTATATTCTCTGTCATGTGAACTGGCTTTGCTCCGATGGTATTACCCCTTTAAGGTAAACTATGCTAATAGAAGATGTAGACGACCATGTCAGCTTTGAATATCAATGTGGCATGAGATAATACGTGCCTCGGGCTTCAATGATGTCACCGGCTTCGAGATATTAGAACTTATGGCTAAATTGATTTGTACAATGGAAGTAGTGACGGAATTTGTATGGTAGGATGTATTTAGGTGGAAAATATTCTGCCTATTTTTATTCCGCTATTTTTTTTTTTTTTTTTAATAATGTGCGAAGACTGAATCATCTAGTGGTTATCTCATTACGGAAACGGGAAGTATCTGTCCCAATGATCAACTGTCTGCAGCTCTTCTTATTAGAAACAGTATCATCCTTGGCATGTTCCCAGGGCAGGGATATATAGTCTTTAATCAGACACATATTTGAGGGATTATTGGGTCGGAGGAATCTGTATACAACTTGTCCAGGAAAGCTATTAATGCAAATGGCTTGTTGAGAGTTTTGGAGGAAAAGTCACGTTTTTTGCCAGGCGGCGGTCTACCTAAGCTCGAGACTTTATTGCCCGTTGAATACATAACATTTATAATATTTGGAACATAAGGGGAGCGGGTTAGACCGCTTTTATCTCGGCAGACAATTAAGCCAGGTAAGTAATTCTATGTTCTGAAGGCTTTTTTTTTTTTTTTTTATGAAAAGGTTATGTGTTCATTTGCCGCAAAACTTCAAAAAAATTATAAAGGTGAAATTCTCTTAGTTAAAGTTTTGCGAAACAATATTTGAAAGGTCAGCGGCACTCAACACAGAACACTGCTTTAATATATAACTAATTTGGGGAAATGCTGCGTTTTTTAAAGGTTATCGAGTAGTTTCGAGCTTCAGGATTGTTTTGTAAGGGATTAATGTTCTGGATATTTAAAAACTGCTCCGTCTAAAACCCTCATTAGTAGGTAATGCTCTTGTTTCAGGTCTCCTCCATGGAAAGACGTATACAGGAGAATGTCAGCAGACCTTTCTGCAAATGAAATATGTCTGTGTGTCAATTATATACTTAACTCTACTAGTTAGACACTACAGGAACACTTGTAGTCATACAGATTCCTGAAATTTTTGGAAAACCTACATAATATAAGGCGGGATAGATTTCCCATTGACATGCCACAGGCCAGATCTCATATAGATAAGGCTATGTTCACATGTGCTAGGTTTTAGAGATGAGCGAGTAGTGTTCGATCGAGTAGGTGTTCGATCGAATACTACGGTATTCGAAATACTCGTACTCGATCAAATACTACTAGTTGTTCGAAGTTTAAGGTTCGATGCAGAACCAGCATTGATTGGCAGAATGCTATACATTCTGCCAATCAATGCTGGTTCTTCTCTTACCTTAAGAAGTCTTCTCCGTGCAGCGTCCCCGCGGCGTCTTCCGGCTACAATTCACTCTGCCTAGGCATCCGGCCTAGGCAGAGCCGACTGCGCATGCGCGGGCATGCCCTTGCATGTGTAGTCGGCTCTGCTCAGGGGCGGGCTGGGCAGAGCCAACCGCTCATGCGCAGTCGGCTCTGCCTAGGCCCCAATGCCTAGGCACAGTGAATTCCAGCTGGAAGACGCCGCGGGGGTGCTGCGCTGGGAGAAGACTTCAAGGGGAATCCAGCCCGACCATCACTCGTGGACTTGGTAAGTATAATGTTATCGAATTTTGCGTACCCCTGAAATGAGCATTTCCCCCATAGACTATAATGGGGTTCGAAATCCGTTCAAACAGCCGAACAGTGTGCGGCTGTTCGAATCATATTTCGAACCTCGGACATTTTAGTGTTCGCTCATCTCTACTAGGTTTCTATCACTCCTTCATGGACAGAAACAGGGGCATCCCTATAGAAGGTGTAAGAGTTGTGCTTTGAGTTTGGTCCGAAATTCTTTGGAAGTCCAGAGGTTCTTCAGCCCTATAGGTAGAGTCCGGTTCTATAAATTTTATGATTGTTTTTGAGCCTTGTTACAGATTTTGCATTTAGGCCAACAAAATTCACTTTGAAACATTGGCTAAAAAAGTATAAAGAATAAACTTTTTTAATCCATTGAAAATCATAGAGATTCAGAGCATGGTCCCTGTAAAATGTACCCCATGAGACCCATTGGTGCAAAGCCTTACTGCCAGCACTGGGGTATAGCTAGAGAGGACCAGAGGTAGCCATTATACCTAGGTCTTGGAATATAGTGGGTCCATAGGTGCCTCTACCAACCCAATATTATAAATGGTACATTGTAAGTGGGTACTTGTAACAATCAGATCTTGCAATGGGGCCTCAAGTTAGGAGCTTCAAATTGACATACCGTGTGCTTACTGGCAGCAAGAACATGGCTGTCAAGTTATGCTGGGAGTTGTAGTTGTGAAACCGATAGAGGACTAAAGTTTGGACATCTTTGACTTACCAAGTAGACATTGAAGCAAATGTCCAATGATATTTACCAACCCTAACCAAGTTATGATTCTTATTTGGTGATGTCTTTGGAGAGATCTACTGAAGACAAGGTGGAATGATTAAAGAAGTTGAAAGAGGAGTCAGTGGTTGGATTGGTTTTATAGGAAATGGAAGAGATTTCTGAACAGTCACAGAAGAGTAGGTCGTCTTGAGCAAGGACATTAGTGAAACAATTGTGTTCTTCTCAGTCCAGTGACTTTTACAGTGCATATGTGACCTTTCCATCAGGTCAGTTTGACAAACCTCTACTTTACTAGTATGAATAAATAGTCCACACAAGCTCAAGAAACCACCAAATCCTTTAACACTTAACATGTAAGAATCATTTATTTGACTATGGGTCATGAGTTTGGGGTCACCAAAGTATCATCTGCCATACAGGAGCACATTCTCTGGAGCACTAAATCATTCTTCACCATTTGGCCGAGGGGGGGAAGGATGATGGAGTCCATGAGAACACTTTCTTCTTAAATTTGTGCTGCTATTCTTGGTCTATTTGGTTTAATATGGATTTCTTAGGCTGCTTGCAGTCTCCAAAGAATCTAATGGTGATGGCGCATCGACTCCAAAGGTGACTTTAATTCAAGAACAGGCAATGTTTTGACCTACGTAAGATTTTTAAGCCCTGGAAACAGGTTGATCCAGGCCTGTTTGAAAAAAAGTCTAGCCAAGCTAAAAAAGTTTGGATTAAGCATACATGACAGCTCTCCCGGAACATCCACCAGGCTTCCAAAAACAGGGGTCACCTCCCAAACTCCCGGAAGAGCAGGCAAGACTCCCAGGACTTGAGGAATGCTCTTGTACATGTTGGGGCTAGAAGCCACTTTGTAGCGAATGTGGGCACGTTTCAAAAATTATGTGACCTTTAGGGTTGAGCCGATCTGGAAATTACAGGATCAATTTTAAAATCCGATTTCCCATCATTTTCGGCCGATCCCGATTGTGAAATTTGCTCGATCGCTGATCGGAATCCGATCTTTTCCGATCCCAATCGCTCAACCATAGTAACCTTTCCTCTTCAATATGATAATGTAAAGTCCATACAAATGGTCAACTGGCCTTCACAGAGACTTGATCTCAACCCCATAAAATATTTTTGGATAACATTGGAATTTCATTAAACAAGTTCAAAGAGGGCTTGGATGCCTTTCCTGAAGAGAACAATATTACGGGTGATGGACTCTAGATTTTAAGGACATGTTGGGTTTTTATACTGACTGCCAGATTGGAGTCAGGAAGGAATTTTTCCCCTGAAATGGGGCAATTGGCATAATCGTCATGAGGTTTTTTGCCTTCCCCTGGATCAACACTGTAGGGCATTGTAGGGTTATAGGTTGGACTTGATGGACTGATGTCTTCATCCAACCTCACCTACTATATGTAACTATATGTAACTATATGTTACCTATGAACTGGTCTCGAATTCCAACCTCATCAATATTCTGATGTTTCATATTGAGGTTTTTTCATACTTTTTTTTTTCAACACAATGTACATTTCAATAAAACTAATCCTTAAAAAAAAGTTGCATTAAAAAAATAAATAAATTCCAAAATTACCAAAAGTAATTGACAGTAATTGAATGTAATTTTATCTTGTAAACGATTTTTTTTTTTCCGCCGTGGTGTCTCCGAGGATGCACCGGCGGGAGCGATAACATTTTTTATGGTATTTTCGTTTTCAATAGGTCACTGTGTTTAGTTTTGTTTACAAATTGGTGTCCTTAGAGAAAATCGAAGTTGACAGTGTATATGAAAAATATTGATCCCCCACCAACGACAGTGGCACCTGCCAAGAGTTCAACCTGCTGATGAAATGTTCTATAGATCTGATATGAACAGAGGAGCAATAACGGCAGCAATTAACATGACACTTCACAAAAATGCAAAGAAATCAGGACAAGCTAAAAAAAATATTTCAATGTTTTTGAAAAAGGATTATTGTATGGGATGAATGCTGAAAATATTCCCACTATTATCTACAAAGGTTAGAGAAAATATATTAACTTTTCTGCTGTACCCCCCTAACCCCTCCAGTGATGATGCTGCTGTGAGTTAAGAGGTCACAATGCTTGAAACCAATGGGATGGAAGTCTACTCTGAATTTTCGTCCTTCTGCGGTACAAGGAACTGTATCAAGGCTTCGAAACACATTCTTAAAGGGATTCTACCATTAAACTACTTTTTTTTCTAATGAAAGGCTATTCATCTCCTACCTTTAGACATGGTCTCCGCCGCGCCGTTCCGTAGAAATACCGGTTTTAACCGGTATGCAAATGAGCTCTCCGCAGCAATGAGGGCGGGCCATTTTTGGGTAGCCGCTCTTGCAGTTCAATACAGGAGCCGGCCGGCAGCCATTTTGGGGTAGCCGCTCTTGCAGTTCAATACGGGAGCTGGCCGGTGGCCATTTTGGGGTGGCCTCTCTATAGAACTACAAGAGAAAGAGAAGCCAGAAGAGGCGGAGTTGCTGCAGAAGAAGGAGGCGGCGCAGGAAAGAGCTCTCGGGCAGCAATGGGGATGCGCTCATCGGCCTTTCAGCGCTGGGGCCCGCCCTCTTTGCTCCTGAGAGCTCATTTGCATACCGGTTAAAACCGGTATTTCTACGGAACGGCGCGGCGGAGACCACATCTAAAGGTAGGAAATGAATAGCCTTTCTTAAGGCTATTCCAGGTGTTCCACCTTTAATATTGTGGTGATCCCAGCAGGTAGCCGAATACCGATCACCTGATAATATATTAAGCTATTGGCATCCTTTCTAGTGTTAGGAAAGCCCCTCTAAAATGTACAAGTGTTCCAAGCTTTATTTATCAGAATTGTGGAATACCAGAGATCCTTTGATGCCCCCAATGAGTTTGAAGCCCGCCCTGACCGTGATGCTCAAGATTCAATGATTACCCCACTGCAAGATACCAGTAAAGCGCCAGATACCAAATACGTCTTATGGAGTCCAATCCTAGACATGTCACACCTGTTTTGGCATGCAAAAGCATTTAAGTCTTAAACAAGCGACCTTCATGATAGGAGGTAGATGGTTATAGCTGATTAAAATATTATTTATGCATTTTATATTTGGCTGGAATGTTACGTTTAATAAGTGCGTCAATATAATAAAACAAAGAACCAAAGACCATGAATCTAAACAATTGCACTCACAATTTTGCTAACAATAAAGGCAGAATGTGGGCACCTTTGGTCTTTCCTTAGGCCAAGCTGATAGATAGATAGATAGATAGATAGATAGATAGATAGATAGATAGGAGATAGATAGATAGATAGATAGATAGGAGATAGATAGATAGATAGATAGATAGATAGATAGATAGATAGGAGATAGATAGATAGATAGATAGATAGATAGATAGGAGATAGATAGATAGATAGATAGATAGATAGATAGATAGATAGATCTGACATAGATGATAGATAGATAGATAGATAGATAGATAGATAGATAGATAGATAGATAGATAGATAGATAGATACTGTAGACAGATAGATAGATAGATAGATAGATAGATAGATAGATAGATAGATAGATAGATAGATAGATAGATAGATATGCCTTTAGATAAAACACACATTCTATTCAGGGCTCTGTAGTACAATAATTTGTGATACATAATAGTGATATAATGGTACGTCGGGGCTCCTTCCAGTAATGGTGTCCATTATGTGCCGTTCAGCACTGTCTCTCACTCTGTATCGGTGCGCTGCTCGCTCTTCTTTGCATTGTGTTGTGTTCGGCTTACATTCTCAGCCACTTGAGATAATAATTTATTGACTGTGGTTTTGCAGCAGTTTAATTTACTGACTATAAGAGGAGATTGGGAGACAGAGAAGTGGAGCTTAAGCAGGTTATTTAGAAAGTTTCCTGGCATTAGACTGGACCAGAAGAGGTGAACTTCACCGGAGACTGTAAACATATTGGTAAACAGCAAATACATGAATTTACATGTCATGTCCTCAGACGTTACAAGGAGAGACTGGAAGGTAGAAACAGTCATTAGCAAAATGTAGGTTAATTTGTCCAAAATGTGGAATTACCTTTGGTGAGCGTTCACTTGCGCATATAGGGAATTGCTTGAGTATCCATCATGTATCTTTCTAAATTATAAATAATATCTTACCGCATTTAGGCTTATGCTGTTCCCCAAGGCTATAGTGTGCACCGAAAATCGGCAGAGGAAAAAATCCTGTACAGAGACCTTTTTTGTGTGTTGGTTTGACGGACACCGAATGCATCCCATTATAATCAATAGGGTCCACTGGACTCTCACTGCTGTTTTAGTGGTTCATCTTTTTATTGTTCAAGTTCTCGAGCAATAGAGAGTCAACGCTAGTGTGAACCTAGTGTTGTATTGCTAGGACGCCTATGCTTAAAGAGGACCTCATGAATATGTGGTGTTATATACTGCTAGAAAGCCAACAATGCGCAGAATTCAATGCACTGTCAGCTTTCCCGGTGTATGCTCCAGGGCTGGAGATATCAATTCCACTAATTTTGGCACCGATATCTCCCCACTGTCAGTATGGCCTTCTTCATAGTTCAGGGTCATTGCTGTGCTGGGAGGAATGTCCCCCGGACTATACTTATCCATAGCCATATACTGTTAGAGGGGGTGTTCCTTACCACCCAGCGATGACACCGAGCTATGATATACGCCCTTCTGACAGTTGGGAGATATTGGTCCCAAAATTAACGAACTAATATCTCCACTACCAGGGCACATACCTGAAAAGTCAACAGTACTATAAATGTAGCGCACTGTCAGCTTTCTAGAGGTATATAAAATTGCATATTCATGAATTTAAAGGATTTTCCAGCGGTATGATATTGAAGACCTATCTTTAGGATAGGCCATCAATATTAGATCAATAAAGTTCTTCGCCTAGGTTCCCTGCACCAGCTTGCAGCACTTGGGGTTGTTCCGCTTCCTTTATTCAGGCCAGTGACTTGAGATCCATTGGTCACATAGCCATGGTATAACATAAAAAGCAGTAATATTCACTTTGCCAACCCCCTGCTGTTTTCCATTCAGACATATCTCAGGCCCTCTACCAGTCTCTGTCTTTGGTCTTCAGTGATATGTTGACTGGCCACAGTGATGACTGTAGTCAACGAATCAAAAATCAATAAGGGCTCTTAAACAGCTTCTCTCACCTCCTCCATCAACTCCAACTTTTTGTATCTTTTAGTGGGCGGTGTTCCATTGATTCAGGTTAAGAAAGCTAGTTTTCTCTAGCCCCGACTGTTCATGAACAATCGGTGATTGCTATTTTAGGAACCTGACCTGGTAGATTCATTACTGTCCTAGATTGGAGCAGATATCTGAGACTGCCCACCTGACAGTAGAGCCTTATTAGAAAACTGGGTGATCAAACTAACAACAACAATTGCTCAAGAATGGCGAGGGCCGGAGAAAAAATTCCAACTGCATCGGAATGAGTGGAGTGGGATTGAAGGATGGAAATTAGTTGTAATTGTTGAAAGATCCTCTTTAGTTCTGGTAAGGATACGGCAGGGATTGAAGCCACTAGTCTGGCCAGAATTATGACTTAACCCCTTTTGAAAGGACATTGTGGACAAAAGTGGTTTCTACTAGTCATGGGGGTGGAGCATGGCACAAAGAGAGACTTCCTGTCTCAAGCTCCACCCCCCAGACTCTGCATTAGGCAACACAACACACAATGTATCAGTTTTGCTCTTCCACCAACGATACGTCCATGATTTTTCCCTTTTCTAGAATTTTCTTGAGGCTTTTCTAATTTAGAAGAACCAATTCTGTTTATTTCCTGAGCAATTTAACACAGCAAAGATATTAATACACTTGTGTTAAATTGTATCCTGCGTTTAAATACTCTATGGAGGAAACCCTAGACCCCTGCTTAATTGCTGCGAGAGAATAGCCTGATTTCTTCAAGATTAGGCACATACTTGCCTACACTTTGACCCCCGAGTGCCTCCTTCAGAATTAATCTCCTAAGGTTCTGGGATTTGCTTTACACATGGAGCATAGTCACTTATTAGGAGAGGTGTCTAATAAAATGAAATTACTTACCAGACTCTTTCCTGCCTCTTTGAAATTTGTTCTCTTTCCTCTACTTCACACATCTTTTAACAAGTCGTTTTAATCTTTCACTACTTGGAGAGCCGGTTCTGCATGGCTTCCTTGCCTTGGCAGCAGCAAAGTGGTTAATTAACAAGTGAGGCATTCATTGTAGACGTTTTTCAATCTATTTATTTCAAGACAGATGATTTAGAAAATTAAAGAAAAAAAAACGGCTGAAATAATAAGAAAATCTTTTGACGGTTTTGGAGAGTTATCTAAGCAAGAAGAAATGTTCGGCTAAATCTCTTCTTCGAATGAAAGCCAATACAATGAGGTTCTATAGATGGGTCACGGATGTGGAGATTGTAGGAGTCGCGTTATGTTCACCCGAGCGATTCGCGGAACTGCGCGGGATACATTTTTTTTACAAACTCATTCGCCTTGATGATGAAAATGGACCAGAGAGCTCGATCTGTGAAAAAATACACAACCTAGAAACTTGTCTCTTACGGAGGGTTCACAATTAGGAATTTGACCAGTGGTGGAACTAGGAATGGTGGGACCCCGTGGCGAACTTTTCACAGGGGAGGATACAAACATAAAGACCACTGTTACTTACCTCTCCTGGGCTCTGGTGCACTGCCTGCCGATGCCAGCCATCTTCAATGATGGAAGAGATGTGACTTGAGTTGAAACTTGCGTCACAATGCTTAAGGATCCAAGCCCTGGCCCAAATGACATTTGTAATGTCACACAAGTAGGCGTGAAGCGTTCCGGAGAGTAGGTGAGGTAAGTAACAGTGTTTTTATGCCCCCCCCCTCCCCTAATCATTATACACTGTGATATCTTCAGTGGTTGTCCTCTCATTTTGTTCACCTATTTTGCCCCTTGTATTGATAATGACTGGCAATTTCAATAGGTTTTCTGATGCATTTTTTATACTGGGATAGACCATCAATATCAGACCAGTGGGACATCAATACCCAGAATAACTATACCTATTACTTCAATAGGAGCAGAGTTGATTCTGGCTCCGTCCACAGCAGTAGTTTCTAGAGATGAGCGAGTAGTATTCGATTGAATACTACGGTATTCGAAATACTCGTACTCGATCGAGTACCACTCGCTATTCGAATGTAAAAGTTTGATGCAGAACCAGCATTGATTGGCTGAATGCTATACAGTCAGCCAATCAACGCTGGTTCTTCTCCTACCTTTAGAAGTCTTCTCCGTGCAGCGTCCCAGCGGCGTCTTCCGGCTCTGAATTCATTCTGCCAGGCATCGGGCCTGGGCAGAGCCGACTGCCCATGCCCGCTTGTAGTGCGGACATGCGCAGTCGGCTCTGCCCAGGCCCGATGCCTGGCAGAGTGAATGAAGAGCCAGAAGACGCCGTGGGGACACTGCAAGGAGAAGACTTCTCGGAGGATCCAGCCCGACCATCACTCGTGGACTTGGTAAGTATAATTTGATCGAACGTTGCCTACCCCTGAAACGAGCATTTTCCCCCCATAGACTATAATAGGGTTCGATATTCGATTTGAGTATTCGAATATTGAGGGGCTACTCGAAACGAATATCGAACCTCGAACATTTTACTGTTTGCTCATCTCTAGTAGTTTCCAGTGCCCATATGCAACAGACAGCTGATCAGTGAGGGATCCAAGTGTCATGATGGGGCTACAAGTGAAAAAAAATAGATCTGGCTTGTATGAGGGGCAGAGTTTCTTTCAACCATTGCAGATGGGGTTGAAGCCTAATGGGGCATATGACAATATGCAGTGCCATGCGTCCTTATGTCACATGGTACATGTATCTGATGTGTGGGGAGCATGAGATAGATCAGGGATAGTATTCAGTATAAGGTTAGGTTCACATCTGTGTTGGAGTCTCGTAGAAGTCTCCACCGCAGATTCCGTCTAAAATCAGAGGACGTGGAGGACTTTTCACTCCGCAGGTTTCAGAGTAAACCCAATGGACATCCCACAGACCCCATAGTGTCTGCATGTAACTGTTTTTGTAGTCGAAGGGATCTCCTTTTCTTGGGTACATAGGAGAGCCGAATGGAAGAGAAACAAACACTAGTGTGAACCTAGCGTCACTTGGTTTTTATTCACTTGGCACATTTTTTATCTAGGAGTCCAGTGGGTGGTCCTAATCAGTGATTGACCGCTATCTTTGCATACAGTCGTATAAATAGCTGTCAGTCACTGAATAGGACCGCCCACTGGACTCCTAAGATATTGATGAATAAAGTACAAGTTCATAAAGCTATATATTAATTCACTCAGCTCCTCCTGCTCTATAACATACCGTCAGCGGATCATACACCATATAACCACACAAGAAAGGTTCCCTTTAAATACCTATAACCCTATAGTATTAATCCCATTTGGCGAAGCCTACACAGAGGTCATCTTGTTTGGGGACCGAGAAGCAGATGTCTCGCTTTTCATAAATGTTCTTGGTTACAAAGAACTTTCTTCATTCTTTGATCTTTCCTCTAAACACTCTAATGAAGCGGTCGAGCCTTGTTTACAGTCAACGTCCCATTTATCTATGGCGGTCATCACATGGTGGATTTCCAAGCAGACCTCCAGCGATCACACAAACACCCTGTATACGCAACCTCTCGGTTTCTTTCCAGATGCCCCTCGTTGCCACAAACAGACAAACAGAAATACAAGAAAAATGTAACATCAAAGAACCTGAATATCAAGTTCCATTTAAAGGAACCGCGCCGCTCGGGTTGGTAGAAAATTACACTGCAAATGTATCCAGTCTTAAAGTGACATTATCACAATTTTCTCCGTTTCAGCAGAACACCCTTCAAGAAGATCACCTTCCCCCATCTGGATCTTGTTGTTATTCCTGTCTACTTGACATTATAACTATGAAGGCATTTGACTCCTATTCAATTACCAGTTCGTGTAGCATTCAGCAAGAACCCGGGCGCTCTCCGTACTTAATGTAGAACATTTCGTGTGGGTGGATGGTAGTTATTTTGTGTTAAATGGTCTTTTTTTTGTAAAGTCAGAGTTCTGCCCTTGAGGAAATAACTGGAATACCCTCCGGCGATGCAGCAGAGTTTGTGCTCTACCAAAGAATTGAGAATGAAAAAAAAAAAAAAATCAGATTTTTTTTAAATGAAACGTCTTATTAAGCCGCCATTAAGCTAAATTATACCAAATATGCACTCAGAATAAGTAATGATAATTTCAGGTTGCCTGCTGAAATGAAGGTCTGCACCGGCTGAAGGACCGATAATTGTTTAATAATAAATACATTTAACATTGTCACTCACCAAGGTGAATTTTTTTTTTTAATGCAGCGATGAAATATTATGCAGTTACAGTAAAATATCCCCCTGTGTTTGCGATTCATTCAGGATATGGGAATATTAAGGCTGCATTTACTCAGGGCAGGGTCAGAGTAACTGCACTACATGTACAATATGTCTATAGCGTGTACAGCACCACATGGCATCTACATGGGACTGTATACTAGACCTAGACTATATACACAGAGTGCCACAGGGTGGTAACCCAATGAGACGCTTTATTCTAGCCTGGAAGTAATGCTACAGAAGATATATAGACACATCAGTATAGTCTGGCCCATCTGACCTCATGGCCCTCTAAGCCTTAAACACAAAGATCAAAGATGGTCTTAACAGGTGACTTTGTTCTACTTCAGAGCCTGAAGTCTATAAATGAGTTTTATCTATATAGATGATTGATTAGATATATAAAATAGATAGATAGATAGATAGATAAATGATAGATAGATAGATAGATAGATAGATAGATAGATAGATAGAGAGATAGATAATAGATAGATAGATAGATAGAAAGAAAGAAAGAAAGAAAGAAAGAAAGAAAGAAAGAAAGAAAGAAAGAAAGAAAGAAAGAAAGAAAGAAGATAGATAAATAGATAGATATGATAGATAGATAGATAGATAGATAGATAGATAGATAGATAGATAGATAGATAAAAACAGGCAGCATTCCAATATCCATTAATATAATCTGGACTTTTATTCCATGCACAATGTCTTAATTCACAATCCAAGAAACTTGAAGGATTTCTAGAGCATGAGCAGCATTGCCCAGCATGGAATAAAAGTCCACATTATTTTATTGTTCATATTTTTGTCCATTCTTGGAGGATTTATTGGCAGTTGCTGGGGAAGAATAGTTAGTTAGATAGATAGATAGATAGATAGATAGATAGATAGATAGATAGATAGATAATTAGATAGATAGATAGATAGATAGATAGATAGATAGATAGATAGATAGACAGACAGACAGACAGACAGACAGACAGACAGATAGATAGATAGATAGATAGATAGATAGATAGGAGATAGGTAGATAGGAGATAGATAGATAGATAGATAGATAGATAGATAGATAGATAGGAGATAGATAGATAGATAATTAGATAGATAGGTAGATAGATAGATAGATAGATAGATAGATAGATAGATAGATAGATCGATAGATAAAAAGTCCCATGATCTATTTTTTTTTTTATTAAGGATTTGGATTATAAGAAAATAGAACAAAACACTGATTTACATTTCACTACAAAAACGCTGAGCTTGTCATGGGAAAAATGTGCAGCCCTGACGTCCCGGGTTCCATATAGCGCAGATTGATGTATGTAATTGCTGTACTAGTAACTGAATATTCTTTAACTTGGACACATCCTGCATATTCCCACAGATGACAAAATGCCAACCAGGGCTGCAATTCTCTCTCAAATTAACCATTCTTCTTTTTCCATCTCGATTAGACGACAGGATGGCATTATACCATGAATCACCGGGACACCTGCTCAGAATACTGATCTTTTAGTCTTTTTTAATTAAGTTCACTAGGTAAAAAAAGAAGGCAACCTAGTGATTTGTGTCTAATTTTCATTTGATATTCATTGCGGATTTTAACAAAGCATTGAAAAGTTTATTCTTTCTTTGCTCTTTTATACTTTATTAGATTAAAATTGCAACGGTGTTCATACATGGTCTTGTTGGAGGGCCAAGTAATAAAAGGCAGCAGGGACTCAGTCCTTTTTTTCTGCAATGTTTTAAGGTTGAGGCCCCACGTTGCGGAAACGCAGCTTTTTTTGTTGCAGATTTTGTTGCAGTTCTTTGAGCCAAAGTCAATAACGTTTATATAAGGAATGGGAAGTATATAGGAAGTTCTGATACTTCTCCCTTCTGCTCAATCCACTCCTGGTTTG
Source organism: Leptodactylus fuscus (assembly GCF_031893055.1). Taxonomy (NCBI): domain Eukaryota; kingdom Metazoa; phylum Chordata; class Amphibia; order Anura; family Leptodactylidae; genus Leptodactylus; species Leptodactylus fuscus. Next base: position 18,888,070 of record NC_134273.1, on the reverse strand, counting down.
GGCTAAAAAAAAAAGCGCAACAAAATCTGCAACAAAAAAAGCTGCGTTTCCGCAACGTGGGGCGTTAGGCAGGGGCCCCATGGGCTGGAAACGCTGCGATTTAGCGTTGAAGAATCGCGGCGTTGTACAGTACTTTCAAAGTGGATGGGATTTATGCGACTCCCATGCCCACTTTGTGGAAAAAATCACAGTGCGGACACGCTACCATCGCGGTTTTGAAAATCGCAGCATGTTAATTATATATACGGAAACACCGACGGCTTTCCCATAGATATAATTGTTATGGAAAGTCAACGCCGGAAAAGTCTGTGAACTTTCTGTTCAAAGCGCTGCGGGAAGAACCGCAATGCGTTCACGCCACGATTGTTCCCGCAGAGTTTTAGTGCGGCGGTTCCTGCCCATGGAGCCTTAGCCTTAGGGTGCATTCACACGGAGGAAAATGGTGCTGAATTTGGTGTAGAATATCTTAATAAATCTACTTATTGTCTTGTTTGTGCTGTTTTTTTGTGTTTTTAATTTTTTCCTATTTTTTATATTAATATTTATTTACATAAGAAAAAATATCCTTGTACCGTGTTAGCCAGTGGATATGAAATGATTTTTTTTTTATTTTTTTTAATTATTTACATTAATTATATACATTTATATTAAAAAAATATTTACATCAATTGCCTTATATTAATTCATAAATTCAGAATTTCTTGAAAAAAACAAAACAATGGCAAATAAAATGATTTTGCGGAATCTTTTTTTTATTACATGAAAAATTTCTATGGTAAAAAAAAAATATATATCCCAGGAGAATGTATTGAAACAGATGGCGAAAGCTTCCATTCCTAACCCGTAGAAATCGATGGGATTCACTCTGCATTTTTTAGATATGTCTTCAATAACATGAAGGAAGTATGATTCTTCCAGTTGTGCTCTATTATTCTTGTACTTGCAGATTATTGCCACGATATCCGCTCTCCCGCTTGCCATTCATGCGGATAAGATAGAATTACATTATTAAAGGTCGTTGTGAAGTTAAAATTAAAAAAAAAAAAAAAAGTGAAAAAAAAAGAAAAACAAAAACATTGACATTTGTTAGTTTTTGAATAGAATTGTTATTTTTCTCTTTTCGGTCTTAATTACAAAATGTAAAGCAAATGGCTGCTCTCCGTGTTCAGTGACCAATTAAATGACTTTAGCACGTGTTCAGCCATTTGTCACTATGTCAACAAGTGGTTTCCTGAAGATTTGATCCATACTTTCCGCCCATTATTGAACTGTGATTTATTGCCTTTTTCACGAGCCACTGCATACATTTTTAGTTTTTTTTTCAAGGTTTGTGCTTAGGAAGTAAGTCAGTAAAAGAGAAAATACCAAGGTTCTGTTATCCTGGGAATGTTTTTAGAATTTTACAATTTTACTTGGGACTAGGGTTGAGCCGATCTTGAGATTTCAACATCGATTTTAAAATCTGATTTCCGATCATTTTCCAGTCGATCTCGATCCCGAAATTTGCTCGATCGCTGATCAGAATCTGATCTTTTCCGATCCCGATCCTCAACCCTAATCAATGCTTTTCTATGGGAAAAGTCACTTTTAGGGCCAGTTCACATGGAGTAAACTGGCGCGCAATCTGGCACGTATACACGTGTCAGAGTTTGTGAGCTCAAAAAAGATCCCATTGATTTCAATGTGGGTTACGATTGTATAACGCGCGTAATTTTATGCACATAATTTTGCGGCCCCTTAGGGTTGAGCCGATCTTGAGATAACTCCGGCCTCAATCCCGCTGGAAAAGATCGGGATCGGAATTCCAATCACAATCGTGAAATTTACTCGATCGCCGATCGGAGTCCGATCTTTTCCGATCCCGATCGCTCAACCCTACTTGGGACTGGCTCTTTGGAGAAGGAATGCGAAATTTAATTTAATTTTGAAATTTGTTTCATGTGATTATTAAAGGGGTATTCCCACGTCACATACTCACTAGTCTTCGTTGCTGTAAAATCTTCTGTCTGCCTGCTTTGTTGCGTCATTGGTGGGCGGAGTTACATATGCAAAGCCAGTGGCGAGATGCCGCTGGCCCTGCGTGCACGCTCATAGATGGTGAGACCAGTCTAACCTTCACAATGCGAATACAGACCCGGCATCTGCTGTAATAGAGAGGCAGATGCCAGGGAGTGTAGACGCCAGCACAGTTGCCTGCAACATCGCTATGCTCCTGCCCTGCATGAAGCCAGCAGCGGCAGGAGCTCCTGTTATTCCGCTCCTCCGCCCCCCCCCCCCCTCCCCTCTGGAATAGCAGCATCGCTCCTGCCGCTGCTGGCTTCATGCAGGGCAGGAGCATAGCGATGTTGCAGGCATTTGTGCCGGTGTCTACACTCCCCGGCATCCGCTGTAATAGAGAAGCAGATGCCGGGGAGTGTAGACGCCGGCACAGTCTGTATTGGCGGTCCCTTCCCCCCAATGGGTAAACTATCCCCCCCCCCCTCCAGGATCGCTCCCATGCACTTAGCCCCTCCTCCCTCCCCCCTCAGAGCAGCAGATACATCACTTGACTTATGACCAGATAAGTCAAGGGATATGTAATAAAAAATGAATAAAGTAAGATAGTGGACAAACAAAGCAGTTTTGCCGAAGCAGTGTATTTAGAAAAAGTCTTACATCCACATTAACAAGCAGTATAGATAGGATCCTTGTGATGGGACAACCCCTTTAATGATAGAAAGATCTCCATTGTGATTTATTATTCTCTTGTCTGATTTAGTGATTATCATCCAAAATCACGTATCATTATGCAGAAATTTCTCAAAAAGATCAACCAAAAATACATTAAGGCCGAGGCTCCATGTGGTATAAACGTTGCGGCAAAAACAGGGGCATTATATAGTCCCTACAAAGTGGATGGGATTCTAGTAAATCCTATCCACATATTACAGAAAAATATGTGCAGGGGGAATTCTATAAATTTAGCATAAAAATAATTCACTCTTAGGTTGAAGCCCCAAATTGTGGGAATGCAGTGTAAAAAATGTTGCGTTTTCTGCAACCGCTGTGAACTTTCTGTGAAAATCGCTGCGGGAAAAACTACAATGTGTTGCCACCGTGGTTTTCCCCACAGTCCTTTTTTTGTTATTGCCTTAGTCTTGATGCAAGAAGCAATGCCCATAACTGAGACCTTCGGTATCTCTCGGGACTTTTGATAGCCACAGGTACGATTCAGGCATTATCTTTACTTTGTGGCTGCTTCCACCAAAAATGAGCAACAAATATGTCCATTTTGAGGCCCTTCTGCCATTAGTGAAAAATTGGGTAGGGCAAGGATCAAGATGGACTGGGGCATCAAGGCATCGTTCTGACAAGTTTACTAATGCCGGGGCCCCACAGGACGTAAATGCCCCAATTTGCCTGCGGCGGAAACACCACCAGAAAAATTGTGTCACTTTACAGTGAGGGCAAAATGGATGGAATCTTAGCAAATCCCATTACCACTTTGCGGGGAAAATGACAGTGCGGACATGCTGCAATTTCCAAAAACGACATTTACACCTACGGAAACGCTGGCAGTTTTCCTATAGGTATAATTGTAACAGAAAGTGCACAGAGGAAACCTGTCTAAAGCGCTATGGGAAGAACCGCAATGCGTTGCTGCCGCATTTTTTCCTGCAACCCTTTTTTGCTGCGGGACCTTAGACTTAATCTCAAACTTATGCCTGAAATTTTTGTCAATCTTTAACTGCAACAGATTTCAATTCTGGCCCATGGATCTTTGCATGGTGCACCAGAATTAGAGCTTCTGGCTCGTCTTGCACCAGTGAAGACTATATTAAGACTATGGTTCCCAATAATTAAGTGGCGGGTCCTTTAGCATATCACCCGCCATTGCACACAATATTAAGACTGGCGCCCGTTGCGATGGCCATAATAAATGCTTAAAAACACCTGAATTTCAAGTTGTTTTTTGCAACCAAAAAAAGCTACAAAAATGTGTGTGACGGAGGTCTAGTGTTTTATTATATTATACTTTTCTTCTAGATTTACTTTTTTAGCCATTTGACTATGATCTTTATATGCATTAATTTTAAATTACTTCTGCATCACAGAAAAATTCTCCCCACACACAAAGGTACGACTACAAAGCATCACTTAAACACTTCACACCACATAGCATCAGAGACTAGGCTGCATTTCCTTTCATTATCTACTGTAGATATATTCTCATTAAAGCAAACCCGAAACGAGAGCTGAAAGTCATGAGAGTTAAGATGTGTTACATCACTTTCATCTGGAAATTTACCATTTCAATAATACTAAACTCAAGTGTATAATATAATAATACAAATATAGTCATAATAAGAAAAAGAAAAATCTATAAGAAAAGGATATGGGAGGTTCTACCACTTCTTCATTGTTGGAATGGAAAATGAGAGGCAAATCTGGATTCTCTTGTGCTGTTTTTCCAATACTTTTTTTTTATATATTTTCCCATATTTTTTATATTTTCCAATTTTTTTATATTTTCCCATAATTTTTTAAATATTTTCCCATTTTTTTATATTTTCCCATTTTTTATATTTTCCCATGTCTTTGTTAATATTTTTCCCGTTTTTTAATATTTTCCCATGTTTTTTTTATATTTTCCAATTTTTTCATATTTTCCCATTTTTTTTATATTTTCCCATAATTGTTTTATATTTTTAAATTTTTTATATTTTCCCATATTTTTAAAAAATTTTCCCATTTTTTTTTATTTTTTCCAATTTTTTTATATTTTCTAATTTTTTTTCATATTTTCCCATATTTTTTTATATTTTCCCATTTTATATTTTCCCATATTTTTTTTACATTTTCTCTTTTTTTTTTGTAATTCCCATTTTTTCCCCCCACTAAAGTCCAGGGGTATAAAAATTCATTATACAACCAAAGTATTTATACCATTGTTGTAGAACATAGAAAGACCACCTACGGTTGACCTCTGGTTGACAAAGGGTAGAATAGGGAGAAGAGTACAGGATTAAATAGTGCAGAGACCCCTGATATAGCTTTACATAGGATGGTATCTAAATCACAATTGAAGAGGTTGCCCAGAAGTCCAAAGTTAAAAAAAAAGGGTCCAAGACAAAATTCCTAAAAAAATAAAACACATAAACAGACACAAAACAATAAAAATCACTGAACCCCATTATTATTATTATTATTATTATTATTATTATTATTATTATTATTATTATTTCTGTAATGTTTGTATTTTCTGTAGTATTTCTTCAATATATATACAGTCCTATGAAAAAGTTTGGGCACCCCTATTAATCTTAATCATTTTTAGTTCTAAATATTTTGGTATTTGCAACAGCCATTTCAGTTTGATATATCTAATAACTGATGGACACAGTAATATTTCAGGATTGAAATGAGGTTTATTGTACTAACAGAAAATGTGCAATATGCATTAAACCAAAATTTGACCGGTGCAAAAGTATGGGCACCTCAACAGAAAAGTGACATTAATATTTAGTAGATCCTCCTTTTGCAAAGATAACAGCCTCTAGTCGCTTCCTGTAGCTTTTAATCAGTTCCTGGATCCTGGATAAAGGTATTTTGGACAAACAATTCAAGTTCAGTTAAGTTAGATGGTCGCCGAGCATGGACAGCCCGCTTCAAATCATCCCACAGATGTTCAATGATATTCAGGTCTGGGGACTGGGATGGCCATTCCAGAACATTGTAATTGTTCCTCTGCATGAATGCCTGAGGATTTGGAGCAGTGTTTTGGATCATTGTCTTGCTGAAATATCCATCCCCGGCGTAACTTCAACTTCGTCACTGATTCTTGAACATTATTCTCAAGAATCTGCTGATACTGAGTGGAATCCATGCGACCCTCAACTTTAACAAGATTCCCGATGCCGGCATTGGCCACACAGCCCCAAAGCATGATGGAACCTCCACCAAATTTTACAGTGGGTAGCATGTGTTTTTCTTGGAATGCTGTTTCTTTTTGGACGCCATGCATAACGCCTTTTTTTATAACCAAACAACTCAATCTTTGTTTCCAAAATGAAGTTGGCTTCTCCAAATGTGCTTTTGCATACCTCAGGCAACTCTATTTGTGGTGTACGTGCAGAAACGGCTTCTTTCTCATCACTCTCCCATACAGCTTCTATTTGTGCAAAGTGCGCTGTATAGTTGACCGATGCACAGTGACACCATCTGCAGCAAGATGATGCTGCAGCTCTTTGGAGGTGGTCTGTGGATTGTCCTTGACTGTTCTCACCATTCTTCTTCTCTGCCTTTCTGATATTTTTCTTGGCCTGCCACTTCTGGGCTTAACAAGAACTGTCCCTGTGGTCTTCCATTTCCTTACTATGTTCCTCACAGTGGAAACTGACAGGTTAAATCTCTGAGACAACGTTTTGTATCCTTCCCCTGAACAACTATGTTGAACAATCTTTGTTTTCAGATCATTTGAGAGCGGGCTGTCCATGTTCGGCGACCATCAAACTTAACTGAACTTGAATTGTTTTGTAGAAAGAAATGGTCCAAAATCCCTTCATCCAGGATCCAGGAACTGATTAAAAGCTACAGGAAGCGACTAGAGGCTGTTATCTTTGCAAAAGGAGGATGTACTAAATATTAATGTCACTTTTCTGTTGAGGTGCCCATATTTTTGCACCGGTCAAATTTTGGTTTAATGCATATTGCGCATTTTCTGTTAGTACAATAAACCTCATTTCAATCCTGAAATATTACTGTGTCCATCAGTTATTAGATATATCAAACTGAAATGGCTGTTGCAAACACCAAAATATTTAGAACTAAAAATGATTAAGATTAATAGGGGTGCCCAAACTTTTTCATAGGACTGTATATATATATATATATATATATATATATATATATATATATATATGAAGAAATAATACAGAAAATACAAAAATTACAGAAATAATAATAATAATAAGGATTAAAGGGGTTCAGTGTTTTTTATTGTTTTGTGTCTGTTTATGTGTTTTATTTTTTTAGGAATTTTGTCTTGGACCCTTTTTTTTAACTTTGGACTTCTGGGCAACCTCTTCAATTGTGATTTAGATGTCATCCTATGTAAAGCTATATCAGGGGTCTCTGAACTATTTATGGTATACCAGCTGGATATCCTATAAAATTTTAATGGGTCATCGTTCGATCCAATATACCCCTCATGTGTATACACACTAGTGAAAGGAAGATGCAGTACATGTGTCTATTGCATCGACATCCCATTGGGACTCAAATGTGGCTTGAATGTTTGCGGGAAAAGGAATAATATGACAATGGATGGTATTCACTGTGTGTTGGATCTATGAGTCTCGTATATGATGTGTAGACCATTTATTCTATCACGTATCCAATTTTTTTAATAGTGTTCTCCGAGGCTCACACAAGTCTTGGGGCGGATTGAGTTCGGCTACAGCTTTAACAAAGAGACGGAGAATAATCATTAAATATGTTGTAGCAGTTGGGTTCTTATTTGTCATAAACAGAAAATTTGAGAAGCCGCAGAAAGTTGAGAGGCCTCCAGCTGTTAAAATTAACCACGCTCCCTGATATCAGCACACGTACCAGAGCCAAATGGCAACAGCTGTGTGGACCAACCAAAAGCTTCTCAAGCCAGAATCTATTCCTATTATTCATCTCTGTACATCCAATGTATAATCGTATCCCAACCAGACCCCATTATGTGCTAAAGTAATACTCTGGTTACATCATTTGTTACCAAAGATCTACAATATAAGTAAAAGTTATTATCTTAGGTCTCTACTGCGGATTTATATATCGTCTTAAATGTGTGTTTTTGTCTACTTGAAGATTCTCCTATACTCATGACATGCAATACACAAAAATATCACACCATGTGAGCTGAGTATTTTCATTGTTGTTGAGCACATGGACATTGAAAAACACAGATATATTAAGTATCCATTCTGTTTGGCCAAGAAAATGGTCGAATATAGGGCATGTTCTATTTTTTAATGGACATGTTTATATATCCATTAAGTTCTATTATTCAGAAAATGGAGATGTGACTGACATTAAAAAAACAGAGGTGTGAATATACACATTGAACTCCATTGTTCAGAAAACAGACGTATTACTGATTAAAAAAAAAAAAAAGTTGCTCATCCTTTTTCCCCTGTTGTGTCCTGAAAACCTTAGGTTTAAAGTAGTTGTTCCATCTGAAGGATCCTATCTATACTGGTTGCATATATAAATTGAAGACTTTTCCTAAATATATTGCCTTAGAAATGTTGCTTTGTTTGCCTGCGATGTGCACCATTGCTTCATTTATTTGTACAAAGATATTTACAAGGGTGTATCCCAAATATATTTTATTATCAGGAAAGAAACAAAAATATAAAACCAAGTATACTGTCATCACCCAATTGTGGAAGGAGTTAATAAGGCACGTAGAGTGAACTTATTCCTCCCATTGGTTACACAGCGTTACTATAACCATGGACCTGTGAGATAGGACAAGTGATGTCATTTACAGCTCTACCAGCAGGACAATCAGTTCAGCTAATTGCAGTCTGATGATAAATCTCGCTGTGTAAACACACAGATCACACTGAGTCCATTCTCTACAAGCATGTGCATATTATCTGATCTGTATAAGTATTGTGATACTTCAGTGTCCTGTTCAGAAAGAGGGAGTGGGCAGAAATACAGGAGGTGAGAAGAAGAAACTGCAGGCAAAGTGCTGAAACAGTGAGATGGGAAAACCCCTTTAAGTCCTACGTTATGGAAACACAATTTTTGTTACAGATTTTGCCGCGGTTTTTTGAGCCAAAACCAGGAGTGGATTGGGCAGAAAGAAGTATAAGCACTTCCTATATATTTATCATTCCTATTGTAGGCGTTCTTGACTTTGCCTCAAAAAAATGCAGCCAAATCTGCAACAAAAGAAGCTGCGTTCCCGCAACATGGGGCCTTAGCTTTAAGATGTGATCCCTGCATGGCGTAACCTCACAGCATGTCAATTATATCTACGGATATTCTGGCAATTTCTCTATAGGTATAATGGAAGCAGAAAAAACCTCCGTGAACTTTTTGTGAAAAACCACGATGCAATGGATAGTACAATGGAGTTGCAATGGTTATTGTATTTTCATAGTGGCATTGCAGGGGATTTGGAGTTCCTCCATAGTTTACAGCTGATCGCTGGGGGTCTGGAAGAATATCAGCTCAAAAATTAGTGTATCGCCCAATGTTTCTGATTAAAAACGTTCCGTCTATGACAAGCTTTAACCAATCCCAATGCTCGGTGACCTTAGTTTCGGGACACTGACTAGCATCTCTGTATACTTTTCACATTAGCTTTCATCATACGGTTTCTTTCTTCAAGAGTAATGGACACAACTGGTATAAATTTACTAATAAATATTTTCTTTCATAGCATCAGTCAGGCATAAAATACAACGCACATTGTACAAGCAGAAAATCACAGGAGAAAGACTCAAACCCCTTCTTTACATGTGGTTAGGAATATTCTTGTCTCTTTATGATTCAGTGCTGTGGCTTTTATGACGATCGGGGGGAAAAAAAGCCAAATGCGCTATTTTTGTTTAATCTGCTATCGGTCGTACTGTGTAAAATGCAAAATTTCATTGTTTTGAAGCCTCTTCTCATTTTCTCTTTTTAGTGTTTCTTGTGTTTCCATAGCAATGCAATTTGCGTATCTTGATATGGTGCGGGAAGTGGAGATGGAACGTTCTAGACAGGTGCACACGGCCGAGATGGCTTCTTTTGAAACAGTTTGTATTGTGTACTTAGCGATTCGTTCCTTCTGCTGATATAGTACCAGCATGTCCCTTAGATGTTGCCATATACCGATATTACACCCTGTACTCAGTCTAACCGTTTTATTTTAGAAACACTTGGTAGGCAAATGAAGTTATTGGCATAGAAAGTCAATTTGCCTGTCGATATATATTTGAGAGTTTTTGAAATGTGGTCGGAAACTTGAGGTCATGGACGAAAACCATGGAGAAAAAGTACAGACTCCTTGAAGATGTTACCCTTGGTTGGAGTAGAATCCAGGACGCCAATACGCACAGTTAGAATGGTCGTAAATGAGTCACAGTGTTTTTACTTTAAAGGGGTTGTCCACTTGAAGTGTTATTCTTCTCAAAATGTACAATGGTATAAGATAAAGGACTAAGTAATGCTACCTTGGACATAGCAGACAAATTGTAACTAACCCCTAACAAACAACATGGAAAACCCAAGAGTCCAAGGTGGATGGAGCACCAGAATGGTGAGACACCAGTTCTTGGCATGCACAGTTCAGTTAGCATGATGAGACTCAAGACTCACATAGTGCCCACATATGCGAGAAAGTCAACTGAGCCATGAGGAGCTGAAGTGGAGTCAGAGGCAGAGACAGTAGGCACCAGTGTGAACAGATGTAGATGCAAGCACAATGAGGAAGAGATAGACCGCCATTATATCGGCCAGGTGAATGAAGACTAGTGCATGGTAGTTACTATATCTATTTACAATTCTATTAACTGATCAAAGTGTCATCATTCCTCTTCCAAGTTTCAGTAAAGAACCTTTCCATTATCTGCACACTACAATTTGTAAAAATCTTCGAATATATAAATATAAATATATATAAAAAATATATATATTTAAGACTGTTTAACTTTGGTTACCCGCATCCTCCACCATATGTAAAGAAGTTGGCTCGTAGAAGCAATGGTTTGGATTCAAATAGTCAAGACACGGACACAAAATATGCAGCAAACTGGTTTATTTAGAAAAATCAGGAAAATAAATAAACTTTGACTTCAGGCACAAACTGAACAAAATAAAATACAGCCTTATCTCCAGGCAAAAACAAATGAAAAACCTGCTTGTCTGAGCGACTAACTAAATAGAACTGATAACCTAACTATACATGTGGCTTACTTCCAGGCACATGAACACAATAGGTGCAATATAGTCTCTCTCACCGGACTCAGGGTTACAGGACAAAACCATACACCTCCTTTCACCTCATGGAACTGCAATAGAATGCAGGAGCTGCAGCCTTTTCAACCCCAGTAACGAGCCCAGGATCTACACCTGAGCTGAGATCTACTCCAGATCCCCCATGGACCACACATACATCCTGGGGTTGATATATCTGGACTCCAGCACACTTCCTATCACCTTTGCACTATATATATATATGTTTCAGCTCCACTGAGCCTTTGTCAAGTAGATAGATAGATAGATAGATAGATAGATAGATAGATAGATAGATAGATATGGATTGGGATTCAGTATTACTCGTCATTTATTTATTTAAACCCCTTAGGACTCCAGCCTTTCCTGTATGCAAGTGCATAGTGCTGTCAATCAGTGAGTAGGACCGCCTGCTGGACTTCTAAACCCAGAATGTGCAGAGGTATAAACAAATAAATGGCAGGTTATACTGGAATTTGCCAACAAAACTATATATCAATCTGCTCAGTCCGCCCTGCTGGATAACATGGTTCCTGCAGATCAGACGGTATCAGTAATGTACTAGAATACTAAATGTTTACTAAAATATTTAAAATGTAAGGTTTCTTTTATATTGTGGACTACCAATTGTTGATAGGTGACTGTACCTTAGATCTTGGCTACTGGGTTTCCATTATGGCATTGAACAAGTTGAGTCTCTTCATATCAGATTTAAAATCATCTGGAAACAAACAGAAATCCTGCGGAATGGAATAAGTAAGTATCAGCCTCAGTCATGTATCAATCACTATAGTGCATTACCAGCATGTTGTACATGCAGTCTGGCTATAATATAGCTACAATGTTTCCTTTAAACAAGGCTTTTCCAATTACTGTTACAATTTCAGGAGCATAAATGGAGACATTCCCCCCGGACCTGCTACATACCGGAAAACACTTCAAGAAGTGAGACCTCAGCTAGGGTCATTGAGACGAAGAGGCAGTATACATGTCCTCCTCCTCCTATAGGGCTCTGTCCTAGTCAAAAACATTTGAAAGGTCATTGATATCATAAAGGATTCTGCGGGTTGCTCTTATAAGACTTTTAGATTTAGATGCAAATCGAAAAGCCATTGTGCACAAACCACATAGAGAAAAAGTATTTTTAGATTTTAGTTAATAAGAAGAAATATTTCCAGGATATTCCAAGTCTTATTATGAGCTGATACTGAAAGGATTCGCTGTTTGATCTCTCTATCTATTTAGTTATTTATGTATCCATCTCAATCTTAACATCTCAAACATATCTATCTCAGTTTTCGGTATCTCATATCTATCTATCTATCTATCTATCTATCTATCTATCTATCTAGTATCTATCTATCTATCTATCTATCTATCTATCTATCTATCTATCATCTATCTATCTATCTATCTATCTATCTATCTATCTCCTATCTATCATCTATCATCTATCGATCTATATCTATCTATCTATCTATCTATCTATCTATCTATCCTTCCATCTATCTATCTCCTATCTATCATCTATCGATCTATCTATCTATCTATCTATCTATCTATCTATGTCCTATAAATCTATCTATCTATCTATCTATCTATCTATCATCTATCTATCATCTATCTATCTATCTATCTATCTATCTCATAACTATCTCATTTATCTATCTATTTATCTATCTGTCTCAGTTTTCGGTATCTCATACCTATCTATCTATCTATCTATCTATCTATCTATCTATCATCTATCTATCTATCTATCTATCTATCTATCTATCTATCTCATAACTATCTTTATCTATCTATCTATCTATCTATCTATCTATCTATCTGTCTGTCTGTCTGTCTGTCTGTCTGTCTGTCTGTCTATCTATCTATCTATCTATCTATCTATCTATCTATCTATCTATCTATCACCAAGAGTATTACATCTAATTCCTATTGCACATAAGAAATGCATGAAAATGAGGTTCTTGGTTAACATTTTGATAAAATTGTATGAGCCCATCTTCCAATGACAAGGATACACCAAACGTACTAATTTCTCTTTTGGCATAGGCCTCCAAATCAATCTATCTATCTATCTATCTATCTATCTATCTATCTATCTATCTCCTATCTATCTATCTATCTATCTATCTATCTGTCTATCTATCTCAAGCATCTAGTTCTCTATCTGTCTAATCTTTCTTTGATTCTGTATCATCTGTCTTTGTGTATTATCTATCACGTACAGCTTTTTGGCTAATCTCATGTATCTATTTATCTAGAACTGAAATATAACTACCACATAGAGAATTTGTGGCTTCCATTAGGTCCTGGAACTTTATGGGGCTCAAACGTCTCACTATTCCTTATGAGGAGATCAGTATGGGAAATGATTCATAGTAGTCCTAAAGCTTTTTATATTCCCCTGAATAAAAGGGGTTCAGATCTTACACTTGTCCTAAAAAATAAAGGGACTCATATGATCCTTCTGTCCTATATAGGTATAAAAGTCCTATAACTGAAATGTCATAATTAGGAGACCTGTTACCGATTTGTGTGGGGTCTAAGATTTTTGATTCCCCCCGGATATAAGATATGTCTACACTAAGGCCAGGTTCACATCTGGCCATTCCTTTCCCCTCTCCACATGAAAAATACGGAGTAAAAAAGTCCTGCAAACAGAACTTTTCTCTCCGCGTTTTTTGTGCGGAAACCACATGGACTCCACTATAGTCCTTGGAGTTTGTGACTTTCCTCAGGTAACCACTTTTTATACAGATTAGGTTCTCATTTGGGGGTCCCAAATGAACTCCCTGAACGGAAACCCCAATGCAGATGTGAATTGGGCCTAAGGCAAGGGAAAGTCAATTTTTACTAGAGATGAGCGAACAGTAAAATGTTTGAGGTTTGATATTTGTTTCGAGTAGCCCCTCAATATTCGACTACTTGAATCGAATATCGAACCCTATTATAGTCTATGGGGGGGAAATGCTTGTTTCAGGGGTAGGCAACGTTCGATCAAATTATACTTACCAAGTCCACGAGTGAGGGTCGGGCTGGATCCTCCGAGAAGTCTTCTCCTTGCAGTGTCCCCGCGGCATCTTCCGACTCTGAATTCACTCTGCCAGGCTTTGGGCCTGGGCAAAGCCGACTGAACATGCCCACACTACAAGTGGACATGCGCAGTCGGCTCTGCCCAGGCCCGATGCCTGGCAGAGTGAATGAAGATCCAGAAGACGCCGCAGGGAAGCTGCACAGAGAAGACTTCTAAAGGTAGGAGAAAAACCAGCGTTGATTGGCCGACTGTATAGCATTCGGCCAATCAATGCTGGTTCTGCATCGAACTTTTTCATTCGAATAGCGAGTGGTACTCGATCGAGTACGAGTATTTCGAATACCGTAGTATTCGATCGAATACCTACTCAATCGAATACTACTCGCTCATCTCTAATCATTACCACTATACAGTATGGTGACCATATATTGGTGGATACACAAGGTTCTACAGACCACCAAGTGTGTACAGTGCGGTAACGTAATGTTTAATGACTTCTTAATGTATCGAGTACTACTCGCTCATCTCTAATTTTTACCAAATGGATCAGATCCCTTTGTCCCGCTGCCGCCCCCTCGAAGCCTCCCAACCTAGAAGTGAATATAACATCTGAACCCCTATATTTGTAGCCCTAAAAATATAAATATTTCTAAATATAAAACCTATTTTTTTCCTGATCCCTTATGCACTGATGACATCATCAGGTTGGTCTAATCTATGTATCGGTCAGTAATGTCCGTGCTCTGTGTATTGTTGCTTTTTTGTTCTCTCCGTCCTTTGAATTCTACGCGTGGAAATGAATCTTTTGAAGGTTACAAAAAGCAAAGCGTTCTACGAGGAGGCCTATTTTCTCTGAAAGAGTCATCATGCCTCCCTTTGGGACCGAAGGAAAGTTGTAAATGTGTCAATATTTTTATGACGGCGTTCCTGGTCTTAAACCGAAGAACAAAAACAAAATGTCTGTTTATTCTTCTTATTTGCTAGGGGAAGTCAATGAAAAGATCACATAAAACAGGCTACAACTGGCCAGGGCTGTGATAGCAGGTACAAAGCGAAGGAAGCTTTTGTTTTATTAAGATCTTTTTGCCGAGCGCACGACAAGTACGTTCTGTAAGAATGTAGCCATATATTATCTCAGGTTGAAGCACTCTGCATTGATTTGAAAGACTGTTAAGTATTTCAGAGATAGCTCTAGATTGCAGTGGGACCACATCAGTTCTCTCTGCCCTCCAAATAACACTAACAAACAATCAGTGGAACACATCTGAAATAAACCATCAGAAATTGTTCCGTCCGCTGCAGATGCGTAGATTGTGGTTAATCACTAAAAACACTTGCACATCAATACCAAATGCTAAACAGAAGCGGGGTAACCAGCATTTGTAGATTGAAGCAAGGAGCAAATTTCATGGTCTGATAACTCCACGGGTAATATAGAAAGTCTCGTTACACGGAAAAATATACCTCTTACAGATGTAATATTAATTCTCTGTCCACAAAACAGCAGAAGAACTGGGTATTGTATTCCGAGCTAATCATTTTTCTAAAACACATCAGGTTCACATGCGGGTTTCATCTGTAGAGGTGAGTGCAGAATATCAATGGTGGAAATTATTCTCAGTTCATTTCACACAGGTTTGTGTTACCACCGTGGAAGAGAGAACTGACCAAAGCAAAAAGAGAGCAAAAACTAGAGATGAGTGAAACGCTTCGTAACAGGTCAAGTTCGTTACTAGAGATGAGCGAGTAGTGTTCGATCTAGTAGGTGTTCGATCCAATACTACGGTATTCGAAATACTCGTACTCGATCGAACTCTACTAGCTGTTCGAAGTTTAAGGTTCGATGCAGAACCAGCATTGATTGGCAGAATGCTATACATTCTGCCAATCAACGCTGGTTCTTCTCTCACCTTTAGAAGTCTTCTCCGTGCAGCTTCCCCGCGGCGTCTTCCGGCTGGAATT
This sequence comes from Leptodactylus fuscus, assembly GCF_031893055.1. NCBI lineage: Eukaryota > Metazoa > Chordata > Amphibia > Anura > Leptodactylidae > Leptodactylus > Leptodactylus fuscus. Next base: position 18,872,085 of record NC_134273.1, on the reverse strand, counting down.
CACTCTGCCTAGGCATCCGGCCTAGCCAGAGCTGACTGCGCATGCACGGGCATGCCCACGCATGCGCAGTCGGCTCTGCTCAGGCGTCGGGCTGGGCAGATGATGCCCCCGATGCCCCCGATGCCTAGGCAGAGTGAATTCCAGCCAGAAGATGCCGCGGGGGTGCTGTGCTGGGAGAAGACTTCAAGGAGAATCCAGCCCGACCATCACTTGTGGACTTGGTAAGTATAATTTTATCGAATTTTGCGTACCCCTGAAACGAGCATTTCCCCCCCATAGACTATAATGGGGTTCGAAATCCGTTCGAACAGTCAAACAGTGTGCGGCTGTTCGAATCGGATTTCGAACCTCGGACATTTTAGTGTTCGCTCATCTCTGTTCGTTACGAATCTTGGGCTCGATTGAACCTGATATTTTTGTGGTTTGCCACCCATGAATCAATATTATACTCTGAGGTTTCTTATGAGCTAAGAATTTTTCTTACCACTGTGGACCAATGTGGAGGAGAAAACTGCCCAAAGTAAAAAGAGAGCAAAAACTCGAGATGCGCTAACCAGTTTGTTCATGTCGCACAGCTTTGTCCTATAACCATGGAAGAAAAAAGTGACTAAAGCAAAAAGAAAGCAAAATCAATCTATGAACAAGTGAGAAGCTTTGTAACAGGTCAAGTTCATTACAAGTCTTGGGCTTGGTTGAACCTGATATTTTTGAGGTTTGCCACTCATGAATCAATATTATACTCTGAGATCTCTTATGAGCTAATCATTTTTCTTACCACCATGGAAGAGAAAACTGGCCAAAGCAGAAAGAGAGCAAAAACTATGAACGAGTGAAACGTTTCATAACATATTTTTGTGGTTTGCCACCCATGAATCAATATTATACTCTGAGGTCTCTTCCGAGCTAATCTTTTTTCTTACCACCATTACCACCATGGAAGAGAAAACTGACCAAAGCAAAAAGAGAGCAACAACTAGAGATGAATGAAACGCTTCGTAACAGGTCAAGTTTGTTACGAATCTTGGACTCGATTGAACCTGATGTTTTTGAGGTTTTCCACCCATGAATCAATATTATACCCTGAGGTAGTACTTTTTGTAAAACACACAGGATTTCATCTGTAGAGGGGAGTACAGAATATCAATGGTGGAAATTATTCTCAGTGCATTTTACACAGGTTTTTTTGTTTGTTTTTTTTACCACAGTGGAAGAGAGAACTGACTAAATCATAAACTAGAGACAAGTGAAATGCTTTGTAACAGGTCAGGTTCGTTACGAATCTTGGGGTCAGTTAAACCTGATATTTTTGAGGCTTGCCTCCCATGAATCAATATTATACTCTGAGATCTCTTATGAGCTAATCATTTTTCTTACCACCATTACCATTGTGAAAATGAAAACTGACTAAACCAAAAAGAGAACAAAAACTAGAGACAAGTGAAACACTTGGTAACAGGTCAAGTTCGCTATGAATCTTGGGCTCGAAAGAACCTGATATTTTGAGGTTTCCCACCCATTAATCAATATTATACTCTGAGGTCCCTTCTGAGCTAATCATTTTTCTTATCACCGTGGAAGAGAAAACTGACCAAAGCAAAAAGAGAGCAAAAACTGGAGACGAGTGAAACGTTTTGTAACGGGTCAAGTTCATTACTAGAGATGAGCGAGTAGTATTCGATCGAGTAGGTATTTGAACGAATACTACGGTATTCGAAATACTCGTACTCTATCGAATACTACACCTATTCGCAGTAAAGATTCGATTCAGAACCTGCTGGTTCTGCAGCAGGCTCGTCTTTGCTAGTCGGGAGAGCTGGCAGCTTGCGGTTATGTGGGAGCTGACTTTTTCTTATAGGAATGTATTGACCAGCGTTGATTGGCCGAATGTTATACAGTGTACAGCATTCTGCCAATCAACGCTGGTTCTGCCGGAGACTTGTCTGTGACGAGGTGGAGTCTATGATCGGACCACAGCAGTCTTCATTGTGGTCCGATCTTAGACTCCGCCTCGTCATACAGTGTATAGCATTCAGCCAATCAATGCTGGTTCTGTAGGACAAGTAATGGCCGGTTCACATTAGCACTTGCCTCCTGTCTGGAAGGAGTCTGCAGGAGGACCCCCCTGAATGGAATATCAGCGCAGCTGCAAGCACTGGACAGTTAAGCACACGGACCCCATAGCATATACAGTAATGGGTTCCGTGTGCTTGCCACACACTGCCCGCATGAATCATCCGTGTGGGCAGTGCGCTGCAAGCACACAGAGCCCATTATATGCTATGGGGTCCGTGCGCTTAACTGTCCAGCACTTGCAGTTGCACTGATATTCGTTCAGGAGGTCCTCCTGCAGACTCCTTCCGGACGGGAGGCAAGCACTAATGTGAACCGGCCCATAGTCTATGGGGTCCGTGCGCTTTAACTGCACTTCGCTCCTCCTAAACATTTTCCTCCTGCTACTCGTGGACTTGGTGACTCTCCTTTAGTCGAATAGTGGTTTCCCCTGAAACAAGCATTTTTTTTCCATAGATTATTATGGGATTCGATATTCGATCGAGTAGTCGAATATTGAGGCTCTACTCGAAACAAATATCGAATCTCGAATATTTCACTACTCGCTCATCTCTATTCATTATGAATCTTGGACTCGGTTGAGCCTTATGTTTTTGAAGTTCACCATCCATGACTCAGTATTATACTCTGAGGTCTCTTCCGAGCCAATCATTTTTCTTACCGTTACCACCATGGAGGAGAAAACTGCCCAAAGCAAAAAGAGAGCAAAAACTATGAACTAGTGAAACGTTTAATAACAGGTCAAGTTCGTTACGAATCTTGAGCTCGATTGAACCTGATATTTTTGAGGTTTTCCACTCATGAATCAATATTATACTCTGAGATCTTTTCTGAGCTAGTAATTTTTCTAAAACACATCAGGATTTCATCTGTAGAGGTAAGTAAAGAATATCAATGGTGGAAATTATTCTCAGTGCGTTTCACACAGGTTTGGGTCACCACCATGAGAGAGAAAAGTGACCAAAGCAAAAATTAGAGATGAGTGAAATGTTTTGTAACAGGTCAGGTTCATTACGAATCTTGGGGTCAGTTGGACCTGATGTTTTTGAGGTTTGCCACCCATAAATCAATATTATACTCTAAGGTCTTTTCTGATCTAATAATTTTTTTTACCACCGTTACCAACATGGAAGAGAAAGCTGACCAAAGCAAATAGAAAGCAAAAACTAGAGATGCGCCCACCAGTTTGTTCATTTCATACAGCTTTGTGTTACTTCTGTGGAAGAGAAAACTAAAGCAAAAACTAGGAGCAAGTGAAAAGCTTCCTAAAAGGTCAAGTTCATTGCAAATCTTAGGCTCGATTGAACCTGATATTTTTGTGGTTTGCCACCCATGAATCAATATTATACTCTGAGGACTCTTCCGAGTTAATAATTTTTCTAAAACACATCAGGTTCACATGTGGGTTTCATCTGTAGAAGTGAATACCAATGGTGGATATTATTCTCAGTGCATTTCGTACAGGTTTGGGCTTCTCCTCTGAAAGGGAAATGTGACCAAAACCAAAAACATTCATGGATAATTGGTTAAAAAGGTCAAAAGTTTCTTTATGTTTTGCAATGAGATGTTGCACGATAAAGAAGGTGGTTTTCTGCATCAATATTGGTTTCAGGGCAATATTTGAGATCAAAATCATCATTGCATCCTCAATCTGGGCAGTAAGGAGTGATGGTATCCTGGATCTGTGATAATTTTTGTAAAACACATCAGGTTTAGAGATGAGTGAGTAGTTAAATACTCGATATTATACTCTATGGGGGGGAAATGCTCGTTTCAGGGGTAGGCAACATTCGATCAAACTGAACTCACCAAGTCCATGAGTGAGGGTCGGGCTGGAGTCTCCGAGAAGTCTTCTCCATGCAGCGTCCCCGCGTCGTCATCAGGCAATGAATTCACTCTGCTAGACATCGGGCCTGGGCATAGACGACTGCAAATGCCCGCACTACAAGAAAATGGCCGCTTACAGTCAAAGCGGCCATTTTCTTGTAGCGCGGGCACACGCAGTCGGCTCTGCCCAGGCCCGATGGCTAGCAGAGTGAATTCAGAGCCGGAAGACGCCGCAGGAACGCAGCGAGGAGAAGACTTCTAAAGGTAGGAGAAGAATCAGCGTTGAGTGGCCGACTGTATAGCATTCGGCCAATCAACAATGGTTCTGCATTTAATTTCTCCATTCGAATAGTGAGTGGTACTCGATCAAGTACAAGTATTTTGAATACCATAGTATTTGATCGAATACCTACTCGATCGAATACTACTTGCTCATCTCTAATCAGGTTCACGTGCAGGTTTCATCTTCAGAGGTGAGTTTTGAATATCAATGGTTGAAATTATTCACTGTTAATGTCGCACAGGTATGTGTTAGTAACATGGAAGAGGAAGGTGGTGAAAACAAAAAGAAAACAAAAACATGTATGAAGAATTAACTGAAAAAAAACAGAAGTTCTCTTTTTGTCCATTTTTAATAAGGTGCTGGTCAAGAAGAGAGTCATGTGCATGGACAATCCTAGATTCTAAATGTATCCTCTACCTGGACCCAAAGTGCATTTGTATCCTTTATCTGAAATCTATGGCCCAAAGTAACAACAGGGTCATCATCATAATTCTAGATTTCAGGGTGTTGGTAGGAAATATAATTCTAGGTTTTTGGATTTCAGGGTCTTGTTTTCTATTATTCTATTCCATTATAATTTTAGGTTACAATGTATCAGTAGAGTACTTCTAGGTTTTTGGGTGTCAATAGTCTTCTAGAATTTGAGATATCACAGAATCATAATTCTAGGATGTTGGTGGATCCGTTTCTTGGAACACAAAGTTTTGTTGCACCATAATTCTAGATTTTTAAATCTGATTTTTCTAAAGCCTCAATTAAATTTTATCAGAATTTTAGGTTTTGCGATGTCTGTTTTATGCAAACCTCAAAGGGATTGTCCAGTAGGATTGTAAAAGTGGCAGAATGGGTTGAAAAATTAAATTTTGAATTGTTGACCTCAATAATCGTCAGTTACAACCATGACAATGTTTAACAGCAGGGGCGTAACTTGAGGGGGTGCTGAGTGTGCAGTGGCATTTTGGCCCAGGAGACTTAGGGGCCCATAAAGCCTGGCATCAGTATTGAGATTGCCACTTCCATCTGGCCCATAAGCCAAGGAGACCCACAGATTACCCTAACCAATTTAAGGTAGATTAAACTCCTTAGCACCTGTAACCATCACTATCAAGAATTTGCTGTAGGGATGAGGTAGGGGGCCCCGGACAAAAGATTGCACCAGGCCCATAAGACTTTAGTTACGCCACTGTTTAACAGGACTCCAATGGTCGCTACTTCCTAGTCTCAATTCAACAAACTGGGAATATCAGAAAATGACCGTGCCAAACTGAGATCTCCCCATGGATGGCAGGTGATCTAGTGTACTCGAGTCATAAAGAACCATCAGAGACTCTTCTACTGGAACCAAATCTTTTCTGATCTTGATTGTAGGAATATAGAATTAGGACTTGCAAACCACATGTTGCAGAACACAAGAACTTCAGTCACCTGGAGCTCCAACAAGGGGACAAATGTCAATCCTGTTCCTATGGGTGATGCTTTCACCTATACTCATGGACCAGGCCTCCAGATCTTTGTTCGATGATAGATTCTTTCTAGGATGATGCCGACTGAACCATTGCCTCCAGTTAGCTTCACTCAATGACACAGCTTCCAAAAAGATGTGAAGGCTCTCCTATATATAGCCCAGGCGTCACACTTCAGCATGGGGTCTTACACTGGACTTGCCAAAACAAATGTTCTCCATGGTCCAACACTGAGGTGCGACCATACTTCCACCTTACACTTTGCACCTGTCAAGAAAACAATAATCATCGCAATGCATTGTTAATGGCCATACAATATATCATCACATGGTCAGTATAAAGAGTGAATATAAACCAATACACAGAGGCAGGGACTGTATATAGCAATCTAGGTTCACCCACTCAAGGTTGGTAACTGGAGAGGTTGTCCTTCACCCCTCTATACCCACCTAGTCAATCTATGACCATGGTGGTGACCCGTCTCGGCCAGTGATGGGCTGAGCATTTCCTGTGTACCCAGGTGAGACCAGAGGGGACCCCATAGTCATTGGGGTCCAGGATTTTTGAGAAACCCCTGGATATAAGATATGTCTACAGTGTGGGTGCAGACAGTTTTTCCCCTCTACGTTGGCCTCTGTACTGTTCTAGTGCTTTATTATAAAGACCTCATAGCCAAAAAAAAGAGAAAAAAATCGACATTCAGTTCTTTTTGAGACTTCTAGAAACAAGCCATCAGCTTCCAGGGTCTGATCTACAACATACAAACTACATGTGCGAATTCCTGCCACATGATGACATTTTAATTTGCATAATGAGTACGAGAGCAAAATGCCATCCTATATAATTTCCATAAACACGTACACAATGTATTCCACCTACACATCTTCACATAAATGAACACTAACCACACAAATACAATGTATATATATAATATATGTTGTAAATTCAGTATATTATTATATTTATGTATTATACTGACATAGTCGGAATATTATGTTGTCACTCTGGAGATGGAGGAATAGATGGCCCTTCATTCTCTACACTGTTCTAAAACTAGCAAAAGAAACAAATATCCAGCTGTAAGGTGACATTTATTAGTGAGCAACGGAAGTGCGGAACGTGTCAAATTAAAGTGAGATTAACGGCGGGGAAACCTAATGAACATGAAAGTAAAGTCTAACTGCTGCTAGTTACTGAAGGAGGAATGTAAATGTACTAAAGGTGAAAACAAGAACAAACAACAAGGATAGAAAGATAGATAGATAGATAGATAGATAGATAGATAGGAGATAGATAGATAGATAGATAGATAGATAGATAGATAGATAGATAGGAGATAGATAGATAGATAGATAGATAGATAGATAGATAATAAATAGATAGATAGATAGATAGATAGATCTATTTATAGATAGATCTATTTATCTGTCTATCAGATCTATCTATGTATCTATCTATCTATCTATCTATCTATCTATCTACTTATCTGTCTATCAGATCTATCTATGTATCTATCTATCTATCTATCTATCTATCTATCTATCGAACTGTGTATAATGTATGGTTGGATGGATTAACAATACTCAAATAGAAAGATAAATAGATAGATAGAATTAATGTCTTCCATACTTATGGCTTCTTGTGATTTGGGAATCTAAGGGTGTCAGTACTTTAATATGGATGATTGTGCACATTGATGGGTATTAGATAGATAGATAGATAGATAGATAGATACTAGAAAGATAGATATCTGTTTCTTGCTCATCTATCTATGTATCTATCTATCCAACTATCTATCTAATTCAAAAGATGGTCAGCATTCCAAAAATATGAATCAAATGGATGAAAATTTATTCAAATGCAACATTTCGGTCCTAAGGCTACAGGACCTTTCTCAAATTTGAAATATCTATCTCTGTTGAACAGTGTATAATTTGTGGCCTGGATGGATGGATAGATAGATAGATAGATAGATAGACAGACAACATGGGGCAACAAACCTTCTTCACTCATTTTCATGGATTCATTAGTGTGCCGCCTGTTTTTTGTTTTAGATAGATAGATACATAAATAGATAGATAGATAGATAGATAGATAGATAGATAGATAGATAGTAAATTAATAGATAGATAGATAGATAGATAGACTTACAAATAGATAAATTGTATACTTACAACTAGATTTATGATCTTGACTTTGGTGGTCTGAACATGCCTGTTCTTTAACACAGATGCTTCTACACATGGAAAATAACTTGCTCCAAAAATGTTTTCTGCCTCTCAACCCCCTCCTGTACCCCTCCTGTACCCCTCCTTCCATACCCTTTCATCAATGCACTAGATGTTGCACCCCAATTGCTGCCAATGGTGCATTTAATATTAGAGTAGCAAACCCCTTTAACGGTTACCACCCACCCAAGTTGTGTTACCCCAAAATAACTCAGAATATCCTTTAGCCTTAACACAAGAGGACTTTTTGGTTAACATTTTAGGGGTAAATGCCCTTTAACCTTCCTTTTTAGCCGACGGCCCATCCACCGACCTGCTGCTTAGTCGACATGGCCCTGGGACTGAACACACTTGTGCACACGCTGGCTGTTTTATGGGGGGATGACTTCGTGCGATTTCTACATTCACAGCTGCCCTTCTGACAGCTGTTCCGGTGCACGGGTTAAACAAAGACCATTGATTACTATGCTGACAAAAATGCTGCTTGACCCACAGGCCTGAGGTTTTATGAAACATTTAAATTGATTTTTTTCTATTTAATTATTCAGCATTTGGCCAAAGATAGAAACTGAATTATTTTATTGAATGACCACTTTTCTCCGTGTGATTGTCTCCTGCTTCTTCTATCATTGTCCCTCGTACTATTTGCTCCGGAGATTAGTAAAAAATTTAAAAGTGATTTTTTTTTTATTCCTTTTTCCAATATTCTTGATGGTGGAAGAAAAATGACCAATTAATGAAATTGCCTCGTCTCACCTTGTCAACGAGCGTCTAATGACCGTTTTACTGAAGATGTTTGTTTTTTTTCCGAAGAGTTTACCGAATTTTGGCTCCTCTTTACAAAACTGTTCTCCGTCGTATGACAGTGTCTGGAGCCGGCAGGATCACTATCCATTAACTCCTGCAGCCGGTTCAATGCCCTTTAGGGCTTGAAAGCACTTTGCAGCTAAGCACTTCTTGGCAACTGTTGCCCCTTCTCACTAATGTCATCCATTGTAGAAGGTTTGGCTTTAGTTAACCTTTATTGTACTGGAAATAAATTGCTAATTAAAGGCTGAGATACTCGAGTCCTGGGCTCCATGGCGTGGTGGAGAAAATGGGATGTTTACGAGGCTCATATGTGGCTCCAATGTCTACCTATAGAGGCAAAAAGTTGCACGGGAGCATGTACGTTATGGTAATCCTGCAACTTCACCATGACTAATGGAGAACCAGTATCACCATGGAGTGATATCCAATATATTTGGTACTCTTTTGCCCCAATGTCCTTGTGGGGTATATGGGGTACATCATAGAGCGAGTGCCCCATTTGGGCTCTCTTCTAAGTTGAATACAGCAAAGAGAGTACTTGGTAAGTCCATGGATATCATGGCCTATTTATTGACTGGTTACTAGAGATTTGCAAAACCCTTAAGATTTGTTCCGTTTCTGGTTCAGGAGGTTCGGGACCAAGATTCTTCTTGGGTTGAACAAATTCAGTATGAAACGCACCTTAAATTTCTTGAAATATAGTGTTGAATCCAAGAATCTAAAATATCACATTTGTAGCTCTCTTAGGCTGGGATGACATCTGTGTTTAGGTTTCCATTCAGGGAGTACACTTGGGGACCCCCCGGACGGAAACCTGTACACATTACCTGGGAAACCTGGGTTCAAACTGTTTTGGAAAGGCATGAAGGTGACTCTTTATATAAACTGCCCCAAAGAACTTCCATCCTGGTCTAACACCAAGGGGCAACCAGTAGGGATGAGCCAGTCTTGAGATTTCAGGATAGATTTTAAAATATGATTTCCGATCATTTTTCAACCAATCCCAATCATGAAATTTACTCGATCGCTGATCAGGGTCCGATCTTTCTCGATCCTAATCACTCAACCATAATTGTGTGTGTATATATATATATATATATATATATATATATATATTAGAGTTGAGCCGATCTTGAGATTTCAAAATCCGATTTTCAATCATTTTCCAGCCAATCCCTATCGCGATCATGAAGTTTGCTTGATCGCCAATCCGATCCCAACCCTAGCAACAAACGTTCCGATTCATACAAGATACCTAAAAGCCCAGCACGTTACATAACTTACAGGTCACATTAAATCTGGGAAAACATTGGCAGAACATACACTTGATGGAGTAAACTTTGTTTCTATTGAGATGGTGGCCAGTCTTGGGAGGTATATCTACACATAGGCCCGGGTGACCTCAGTAGTTCTGTGGGGAGGCCAAACATCATGTCATTGTACCCAGGGGTGAACCGACCTTTTCTGCCGCCCGAGGCGGATGACAGAAAGCTGCCCCTCTCCCCGGGAGGAGGGGGTGGGGCGGAGCGAAGGAGGTGTCACGGAGCGGCGTTAGCAGGCAGAGAGCAGGCAGGGAGAGGATCTGCTCTCTACCTGAGCATGAGCGGAGGCCGCTGGAGCTGCACTGTGTCCACGGGGACTCCCCAATCCACCGCTCGGTGATGGTGACGCTAAGACAGTCCTTGACTGGCTTAGGTAAGCAAAAATGCCGCCCTCCCCGGGGCCCTGGCATAGCGCCACCTACTGCGGTCGCTTCAGGTCGCCCCATGGGAGGTGCGGCGCTGATTGTACCACACATGACCACTGAGGCTTTACTGTAGGCCTCAGCAGACCCCCAGGGTCCAAGACATAACAGAAGAGGCCAGAAAAGGCCCAAAAAGAAGATTTCACAAGATTCCCCCATCTATAGTTGTTGCCTAAGGAGGTTAGTCCTTCCACCCCTTCACAATAGCAAGAAGGGAATTGGGAACATCGGACTGGCTAGAAGGTCCGGAAGGCGATATTTCCCCCTATAACGTATTTAACAAATTTCTAATATTCACCTATATTATTTATGTAAATATAAACAGGCGCTAAACACTACACGTAACAGTATACAGGTATATAGGTAGTGTCCAGGCCCAATACAGCTGGGTGGTACTTTCATATACCTTTCAGACACCCGGAGGTTGTCAGTTACTTCAAGGAAATTGAAAGGAACTTTCTATTAAGCGTCGACTATAAGATATATAACACAACTAAATCTATCGCACTTGTGTTCAATGTCATTACATTAAAAGAAAGAGAGAAAAAAATCAATTTACATGTAAATAGCGTAGATGTTTTTTTCATTTATATAGAAAAATGGCAGCAGTGAATGAGAATGTGTATTGTGTGGCTGATACAGCTGAATGAGCCCAGAACAGATCGGTATTATATAGGAACGTATATCCAGCTATACATTCGTATAACAGGAATCGCTGTGTACGGCGTATTATCAATTGTTTCAGGCCAGACTGTTTTGTAAAGATTTATTCTTGAATCCATGTGATGGTACATTGTGTATGCATGGACTGTCACTAAGGCACACGTGCGGCCCAACAAATATGTACATACAAATATATATATATATATATATATATATGTGTGTGTGTGTGTATATTGATAGTTCGTGGTTAGCAAAATTAAAAATTATTACAAAATATACTAATATATAATATATATATTGATATATATTTCATTTTTAGTAAAATTATTATAAATTATTATAAATTAAATAAATACATAAGAAATTAGCATTGATGACAACAGCAGAGAGTTAATGTGTTGACCCAATAGGAGACAGTGACCTGTTCATAAATGTGATCCTGTTAGACCAGATAAGACTCTATAGGACAGATGTAATGACATAATATGTGGTTCATTAAGACAAGTATGGGGTCATCATGACGCATTGAATGTATCAGGGTCAACCAGTATTACTTCATGATGGATTGTGGTGATTTTGAAGCAGACAGTGACCTGTCTACTCATGTGATTGATTATGTCAGGATGGGACTGGATGAAAAAAGATGATGTCATGAAATGGATGAAGAAGAATTCCCTTTAGATATTGGTTGTAACATCAGCAGGAGAACAGTGACCTGGTTTTATAGGAGAAAGTGACCTGTGTCACTCAGGTTATTGAGAACAAGCCTTTATGGGATAAGGTTAATGTTAGAACATAAGGAAAGTAAAATATGCAGTCTTAACTGGGAAGATAACTTATCCCCAGTAGAATAAATGAACAGACCATGTATTGGGGTATATAGAAGAAAGGGGAACCTATAGAAAGTACACTGCCTACCAATAAGTATTTGGACACCTGTGGTCCGAGCGGCACGAGCAACATTTACAGCCTCAACCCTCTGGGGCATGCTTTCCACAAGACCTTGTATGATGGCTAGTGGTATTTTATTCCATTTGGCTTGGCGAAGACAGGTAAGTTCTTTTACCAATTTTGGATGGCTGCTGCCATTAGTTTGGCAATCCAACTCGACCCAGAGGTGCTCGATAGGGTTCAAGTCTGGGCTCTGGGTACGCCAGTCCATTTGCTAAACCTGATTGTCACTGTACCAAGCCATGGTAGACCTCGCTACATGACAGCTGGCATTGTCATCCTGGAAGTAACATTGGTCCAACCCATAATGTAGGAAGCACACTGTTATCTAAAATAGTGTAATAGGCGTTGGCGTTGAGCTTACCATGCACTGGGACCAAGGGTCCATACCAGTCCATACCAGGAGAAACACCCCCAGACCATAACTCCACCTCCGCAGAACTTTACTGGGTATCCAAATACTTATTGGCAGACAGTGTATTACAATGAACCACTTCCTCCATTATGATGCCTGTCTATTTCAAGCCTATCTCGCAGATTCAATGAAACATTTGGAAGAATTCAGAAATTCCATCCATTTTCTCCAAGATTCCACCTTCTTCCCTCTAGTAGAGGCCATTACCTCTTCCATTTCCAGAAATGTGGCACATTCTCCGACAGTGGCATAGTGCGCCCGTCTTGATAAATCCCACCGATTGGGTATTAAATTTTGAGCCTACAAACAAAAGTACAGCACCCACGCGTTTCATACCATAATGTGAAAGATACATAAAATAATCCAGAACTAACAAAATATATGATATAAAAGAAATTCACGTAGACAAATCCTACAAGAGTGTCTGATATCCTGCCAAGTGTTGCATCCTATTGCCGATCACTGCTTCGTAAGAAAAAAATAGCCCTTTATGTTTTCTAAACCTTTGTGTAGCTCCATTATATAGTATACTACCCAATTTAAATCAGCAGTAGCCGGAATAGTGTGTTGTGTGAAGTGCTTATATCAAGTGCAACACTCGATCGCCTACCGGGTTTTCTTCGACTTGTAGGAAAAAAAAAAAATATCTACTTGACCCATAAAGCCTATAGTGCAGACAGGCCATAATAAAACTCAGTATGCCATTATTATGCAGAAGCCGGATGGTGTAAATATACTTGTTTGCCCTGATTATTATATTATGGTATATTAAAGTAAGTGCAACATAAACGAGTGACCAGCTGCAGGGATTCTGTTAATGCAAGATTACCTTCTGCAAAGCTCCAAGAGTGTATCACATGTGTGAGCCTTGATATTACTTCACAGTGTAGCCTCAGGGGAACTCGGCATGAGACCACCAAATGCATTCCTAATAGACACACACTGGGAAGGTGCATAATTTTTAATGTTAAAATGTCCTGTTCAGCACTGAGAACGCTTATTGCGGCTGAGCTATTTTATTTTGGGTTACCGGATCCTACAAAATGACTGTAAAGACCTATAAAGCTTCATTTAAGGAGCCGTGAATCGGTCGTTTTATGCATGCATTTATAAGTATGGCGTTTGTCTAGGCAGAGAGTTGGCGGTTTGGCTGCATGGCTTTGCTCTTATGGATGGGAAAATTTAGGAATTTGGGGAATTGTTTTTTAAAGGTGGGATTTGGATGTCATACCCAATGAGAAAAATGTATTCCCCTAGTCCCGTGGGGCAGGGCAGTAACTTAAGGCTCGTAGGTCCTGATGCAATACCAAAGCTTTGGCAAGCCTCTATACATTTCCCTCTCCTTTTGATCAAAGCATGGCTATACGCACAATCTTCCCAACAGTGTCCCAACATAGTAATTATGTCCCCTTTTGTGCCACAGTGCCCCCCACAGAATTCCTTCTTGACTATATGCTGCTGATCAACTGCTAGTTTTGCCATTAAAAAGCTCATTGTCTCCTTTCGGACAGTGGTAGGCTGTGTATTTCAAATCTTCCCATTAAAGTGTGCCAGAGAGAAGGGGTAATAAATTTACTTCGGACAGATGTGTGCCCGGGGTCACCGCTGAGGCCTGTGATTGAACCACAGCAGTCACATGGACACACTGTGATTGGGCCTCAGTGATGAACCTGAGCACACAACATCCCTGAAGAGACCCAGAGAGAGTGATGGACACTGCAAGGAGCCCCAAAGAATATAATAAACAGTATAATATGCTCTACAGTGGCCCCACAGTTTAATATGCTTTAGAGTGTCCACACGCAATATAATATGCTCCCCAGTGGTCCCCGCACAGAATAATATGCTCCACAGTGGCCCACACACAATATAATATGCTTAACAGTAGTCCCCACACAGTATAATATGCTCCACAGTGGCCCCACAGTTTAATATGCTTTAGAGTGTCCACACACAATATAATATGCTCCACAGTGGTCGCCGCACAGAATAATATGCTCCACAGTGGCCCACACACAATATAATATGCTCCACAGTGGTCCCCGCACAGAATAATATGCCCCACAGTGGCCCGCACACAATATATATATAATATATTTCATATTTAAATTACAAACATGTAATATGGATAGATTCCGGTGACAAAATAAAAGTTGCCCTTAAAGTACCGATACACCTTCAATATCTGTCAGCCACATGCTTGTATAGCCAACAGCTACTGTATTGCTCCTGTTACCTGTGTACATACACACACTTTGTCAGAGTGTGCATGTGTTGTTAATGTGAAGTATAGAGTAGCATGCTTTGCCTTATCTTCCCTGAAAACAAAGGGATGGGGAATTGAAAGCCCAATCCTTTCTTCCAAGGATCTAATCTGTCACGTGAGGTCAGTCCACAAGATACTTGACCAGTCCTGCTGAAATCAGAAGGTTTTGCTGACTTTTCATGATGTCAGGTCATTCTATAGAGGACATGTATGACCACACAGTCCCGTCACTCCTTCAAGACATCCTGGTCCGCAGTTTTGTCAAATCAGATTATTTTTAATGTTTTACAGGCCTAGATTCAAGTACATAGATTTTGAAATTGGTTGCCATCTTTCCCTGTGATTGACCACCAGGGCATCATGATGAAGAGAGGAGACATCTCTATCTGCAAAAAAAATTAGATTAGTAAACGCTAATATGGCTGACAGGAAGTAGCTTCCACTTCCTGTCTCAAAAACTGCATACAAGAGAAGTTCCCGAGTATGGGATAATTCTTATTTCTGGCTGAGCTCACGTTTTAATAGACTTTATTTGAAAAATTAAACCATATTTATTTCTCTACTCCAAGAGAACCCCTCTGACCTATTCATCCCCCCCCCCCCCTGTAACCCAACACCCCCACACGGGCACTCAAAAAATTATCTCCTTGATTCTTTTTGATGAAATGCTCTTACTCGATAAAACAATGACAAGGTTCCGTCTGAAAACGGTTGTATCAAATTATTTCATTTAGATTTCTCAGATTATTTCGAAAAAAAAATAAATTTTTGATTGTAACTTTCCAGCGGTGGAATCCAATCCTAATGATATCTGCGGGCTGATTATATATTGCTGATTAGTATTATTTTCCTTCCCTTTATTATAGTTCTGTAGGCTTTCGCTCTCTGGGTTCTTGGCACCGAGATGACTGAATTCCCAACATGAACTACTTATGAGCAGTATTTGATTCCTTATTTCCTAGTCACTGTTTTCACATCCTCGTCGCGGGCTTTCTGGCTCTCTATAATGTAGCCGAGGTAAATCAGGTCTTTTGCTGCTGAAATGACAGGGCGTCCGGAGAACACACATTAGTGGTGTCATCTGCTGTCATTTTACACTGTCAGGCCCAGCACCCAGTCATTCACCGTCTGAGGACATAACTGCCGAAACCATTACCGTCCCTTCTCATCTCTGCTCTTCTTATTTCCTCATTACTTCATCATCTGCCACTTCTCCCATAAACTGAATATTCCCGATCTCAAAGCATTAGAAAGTTATTTTCTCAATCGGCCTTACAGGCCTAAAATTTTGTATGAGTTGGAGAGTATTTTTGTCCTATCTATAAGAATTGACGGATTCTGAGATTTACCGCTATGCATAGGAGATGTCTGATAGGTTTAGTTAGAAGATTGCATTCTCGGAAATTGGCACTGACCACCGTGGATAGAGTTATACATTATTTTGGACTTTTTTTTAAACTTTTTGAATTGCAAATTTTAGAATTTGGGGATCAAATTAATGAATCAATCTCACTATGTCAGTTTTCTGATGTAGAGGGATGACATTGTGGCGAAAACCCCGTTCTCCGCCATGCTCACCACAATGTACGGGATTGAGAGACCTCGGCCTTACATATTCATTAACGCTTATGTTCCTAACTGGCATAGGTTTCCATTTTGGCACTGGGACACATGGATGATTTATGCCGAGGCCAAAGTCACCCAAAGTAATCGAGTTCTGTGCAAAAAGTCTACGGGCCCATCTTTTTTGCCGAGGATACTGCCAAGAAAAGTCCATCAGCAGGATGATGTTCCTCCACATTTCTATTCGGATGTTCACTTCTCACCAATGGGGCGCTGGTCTCCTAAATTGCCAGACCTGACATCTTTCTGTGGTGTTCATATGAAGACATACACCCCCCACCCAACCACAGGATCTAAACAAAATAAAATAGTGCAATGCACACTTAAACAATAGAGTCAATATCCCATCATATGCTGATACCATCTAAGGAGAATTGGACAACCCCTAGTAAAGATCGGCAAACCCCAGAAGATTTATTTTGTCCTGTGTTCAGATAAAGAGAACTTGTTTGGATAAAACCAGAAGGGAAATTATTATACTCTTGCGTCTTGTTACTTCTTCTGGACCTTCTCAAAGCCTGCGGTGATCCGTGTCTTAGTCCTACAGGCAGATGACATCATAGAAGAGTGCCAAAACCAATGTCTGGCACTCTCCTGTGATGTCATGAGCTTGGGGTCACCACTGAGGCCTGTGATTGGGCACATCCGAGCATCATGACATCATTAAGAAACACTAAGATACATTAAGAAGTCATTAAACATTACGTTACCACACTGTACACACTTGGTGGTCTGTAGAACCTTGTTCACAAGAGTGGCATCTGGCAGCAACTAATTCCTCTCTCCCGATTGAGAACACATACACACTTTGCCTCACGAGGGTAGGTCTATATGGGGAGGTTGGGAGGAATGACTATCAGCTGATCATTGTTTCCTATATTTTATTCATTTGTCATAATTTGCATATTGGGATACTTTTCGATCATAAAACTTGTCCATCAATCTTATTATCTTGGACACTCACTAGATGGAATTTTTGGAGTACGTCGTAAATTTGGTAAATTTTTGGATTTAGTTGTGCCAATAAAAAAATTTTTCTATCAATCCATAACTTTGGTTGAGCGTCTTGCTTGTATACGCAACTTTTTCTTTATTTTGTGTGTTCCGGAAGTTCCAGCTTTATAGAACACATAGTGCCTGCTTTCTTCAGGTCGCTATAATTTTTTTTTTTATTATTGGCTCAGTTATACGTTATTCGTTCGTGTTCTGGTCCATTGTTTAAAATCTAAGAAAAAATAGCTAAAAATTTATACAAAAATTTAAAACAATTTAAATTTGATGTTTAGGCTGCCCACTTTGCCAACATGGGACATGAAAATTTTCCTCTGAAAATGTTTTAAATATTATTTTTTTATTTTTTTTAAAAAAAAGTTTAGCGTTAGTATTTCTATACCACGGCGGCACAACTTCTCGTATTTGTGTTATCAGAGAGGTCTACTTGGGCAGTCATTTTTTTCTCTCCCAAAGCATTTAAGCGAGTCCGCGGACCCTGACCAACTCTGACCTGTTGCCTCTCATTAAACAGCTGCAGAATTACACACATAGAGCAGTAATTATCCCAAACTGCAAATGCTGGAGTTTTTATTGTATCCACATCTCTCTCGAAAGCAGGACATATCCAATCAATGGTACTAACAGATAGACAGCGGCAAACGCAGGAAAATGAGTTTATTCATTTGTCCCTCTTGTTTCTGTACCAGACTTAGAATTTAAAAATAACACCTGACCCGCGCAGATGTTATTCCAAAGGCAACTTTCTACAACATCAGCAAACGCCGTCTTAAAAAGATATTTGAATGTGAATCGGTTTTGTGCACTCGGGAAAATGCATTCAAAGTTTTCCAGAATAGTTTAGGCAGAAAAATCAGATGCAAGGGAGAAGTTTGAGGCTTATAGTCACCTTTGGACATCATCTTATGATAGATAGATAGATAGATAGATAGATAGATAGATAGATAGATAGATAGATAGATAGATAGATAAATTTCTGTTTCTCGCTCTTCTGTTTATCTATCTGTCTATTGAACCGTGTATAACTTATGGATGAATAGATAGATAGAGCGATAGATAGATAGATAGATAGATAGATAGATAGATAGATAGATAGATAGATATGAGATAGATAAAAGAGAACAGAAGAGCAAGAAACAGAAATCTATCTATCTATTATCCATCTATCAATCATCTATCTATTTATTGAACTTTGTATAACTTATGGATGGGTAGATAGATAAATAGATAGATAGATAGATAGATAGATAGATAGATGATAGATAGAGAGATAGATAGATAGATAGATAATAGATAGATAGATAGATAGATAGATAGATAGATAGATAGATAGATAGGAGATAGATAGAATTATCATAATGATGATAGATAACTAAGATTTACTATAATATTAAAAAGAGAAATAGAATAGGTAGAATAGATAGATATGATATAGAAAGATAGACACACAGATAACAAAAAGATAGATAAATACTGTATATACTCGAGTATAAGCCAACCCGAATATAAGCCGACCCCCCTAATTTTACCACAAAAAACTGGGAAAACTTATTGACTCGAGTATAAGCCTAGGGGGGGAAATGCAGCAGCTACTGGAAAATTTCAAAAATTAAAATGGTCAGAGTTTTTGGGTGCAGTAGTTGCTGGGAAAGGGGAGGGGGTGTTTTGGTTGTCTGTCTGCCCCTTCCCTGAGCTGGAGGACTGGGTTTTTTCTTCCCCCCACTTGGAATTCAGCCTGGCTGACTATAGGGGATCTGCAGTGCTCCTATTAACCCCTTTCCGACAGAACAGGAGCACTGCAGATCCCCTATATTCAGTAGACCGGGCACTGTCAGACACAGGGATACCTAATGTGTTTGTGTTTCACAGTCATTTTCTACTTTTGTATGTATTCTAGGAAAAGGAGTGTTTTAGAACTTTTATGTTTTTAAAATCTTTTTTTTTTCTTTTGCACTATTTTATGGGAGATTCTATACATCTGGTCATAGACCCTCCCTCCTAAAAAAAAAAAAAAAAAATTTTATTTTTTTTTTTGCTGACTCGAGTATAAGCCGAGGGGGGCTTTTTCAGCACAAAAACTGGGCTGAAAAATTCGGCTTATACTCGAGTATATACGGTAGATAGATAGATATGAGATAGATAGATAGATAGATAGATAGACAGACAGACAGACAGACAGACAGATAGATAGATAGATATGAGATAGATAGATAGATAGATAGATAGATATGAGAGAGAGAGATAGATAGATAGATAGATAGATAGATAGATAGATAGATAGATAGATAGATAGATAGATATGTTTGCGTTTGCATTTAGATTGATCGATATGAGAGGGAGGGAGGAAGAAAGAAAGAAAAAGAAAGAAAGAAAGAAAGAAAGAAAGAAAGAAAGAAAGAAAGAAAGAAAGAAAGAAAGAAAGAAAGAAAGAAAGAAAGAAAGAAAGAAAGAAAGAAATTTGATTATCATTTTCAGTAACTGGATATAGGTAGATAACATTTATATGATGGATTACATATCCGTGTACTTCATTAGGTTCTGTTCCCATCTGATTCTACATACTCGTACTATTCTATTTTACCCGTCAAAAATGATGGGCAACAGATCCAGCAGAACAATGTGGCCCTAAACAAAAACCACAACGCAGATGTGAACAGAGCCTTGCATTTTTTATTTTAACCCTTTATTTCCTGTACTCAAGTACTTTCTTGTGTATGCTGTATATTTCTTATATTGGCCTAAACCTTATCATGTAACGTTTCATCCCCCGATACATTGAACTAATTGAGGATTTCGCCTCCCTTCCTGGGAAGTGTTTTCTCAATTACAGGAGGAAGACAACAAATGTTGAGATTCATTTTGAAATCATACAACCTTTCATCCCCTAATGCTAATGGAATGTGAGCTGGAAGATGTCGGAGCGGTCCCGCTGCTCCGGGGATACATTGTCCACCGTTCTGTTCCACCTCACTCCGTGCTCGTCCAGTGCCAACACATTGGGTACCTAGCTTCATCTAATCCCTTCCATTATCATTCTCCTTGGCCCGGGCTGTTTGTTATAATTTGCCATCAGTGTACTAATAGTTTTCTTGGAGTTTAATTGCAGACTGGCTCAAATTGCTCGAGTTACCGGCCCAAGTATAGTTTTACAAATCATTATCTTAATGCTTAGAGCGACAACCCGTGCAAAATTACCACATGGTGCTCTCAACCACCAGAGACTCCGCGGACTAATCATTTGTAATTCGCTTAAAAAGAAAGAAAAATAAAGAATTTAAAAAATAGATAAAAAGCAGGAAGAAAGAAAAGGAAGCACAGAAAAGAAAAAAGGACATTACAAATTTGGTACGTTTTTGCAACGTATAAGTCAACTTTCAATTAATTTTTTGTAAAGATATAGTGTAGGGGGAAGGGAAAAAACTTTGTAATATACTAAAGAAAAATATTTGTGTTTTTAACTATTAGAGTAAGTTCACACCGGGGTTCCGGACCAAAATACGGGTAGCCGCGACTGAATGCCGGTGCACTGCATCGGCATCCAGTCGCGCACTCTGCTCCGGATTAAGCCTGGGAGGAGGGAGTGTCTTCAGGCCGAATCGCGAGGCAAATCGGCCTGAAGAATGAGTATTTCGCTTCTTTTTCTGGGGGGAGCAAACTGGCTCCCGGAAAAAAGACCTGACCACCTCCCATCGATTTCAATGGGAGCTGTCTTTTTGGTCAGGATTTGTGCGAACTTACCCTTACTCCTGCCTTAATTCTGTACAAATTAGTGCAGATTAGTTTACAATGCAGTCTATGGAGAGGGAAGAGGGGAGGAGGAAAAGACATCAACAGCATTAAATAAGCCATTTGTGCCAGGAGAAAGCTGGATAGTAATTCCTAATAATCCAGCTGTGTTTTGAAAGAGAACTGTCTCTCTATAGGGCAGATGTCTCTCTGCTTTGACAAACCCCCTCTTCCTCCCCCTCTCCATAGACTTCTATTGTACAGTGGCAGAAGGAAGCAAATACAGGTACTTTTCCTTAATAAACTATATTAAAGGTAGCAGTCCAGCTGCTGGGTTTTTGCCCTCCTACAGCCTCCTCCACGTCTCCTGGTGTACTGTCCTGTCTCCTGGTAGCACATCCAGCCTCTGGACACAAACTTCTAGGCCTTGGGCCTAGGGCAAAGCCGACTTCACATGCCCGCTGGTCACAAGAAAATGGCCGCTTACACAGTATTGTAAGTGGACATTTTCTTGTGACCGGCAGGCATGCGCAGTCGACTTTGCCCTAGGCCTGAGGCCTAGAAGTTTGAAACCAACCCCCGGAAGAAGACGCAAAGAAGACCCGTTCCTGAAGAAGATTGAGGCAGCACTGGAGAGTTCTTTCGCAGCATTGGGGACGCCCCCAGTGCTGCAAAAGAACTCATTTGCATACCACCAAAAACCGGGATTTCTACAGAAACGGCGGCGCAGAGAAGACATCTACAAAGGTAGGAGACTTTCTTAAGGCTATTCCTTCTTGTTAGGGACAAAAAAAATGGATTTTAATGTTAGAATCCCTTTAAAGGGGTTACTCAGGATTAGAAAAAACAGCATATTTGGTTTTCTTACAAGTGGCATCACATCCATTGGTTACATCAGTTATTATTGTTATTATTATTAGAGATGAGTGAACACTGTTCGGAACAGCCGTTCTGAACAGCACGCTCCCATAGATATGAATGGACGTAGCCGGCACGCGGGGGGGTTAAGCGACCGGCCGCCGGCAAAGTGTACGTGCCAGGTGCTTCCATTCATTTCTATGGGAGCGTGCTGTTCGGAACGGCTGATCCGAACAGTGTTCGCTCATCTCTAATTATTATTATTATTTTATATAGCATCATTGGTTCCATTTATTTGAATGGGGCTGAGCTGTTGCATTGTCAAGGACCAATGGAGGTAATGTTACTTCCTGTGAAGAAGAAGACTAAAGAAAGCAGCCATGGTTTCTAGTCCTGGAAATCCCTTTAAATTAGAAATAAAGGACGATTTGGTATATATTGTATCAGTGAAAAATAAACTAGGCCCATTCCCTTTAATTCCCATACTTGCCTTGTTCCCGTTATGGTATGGCTACAATGTTGCTAATATTATACATATCAAACCCTTGAGTGACCTTTTCAGGAAGAAGTGAAATATATTGATTGGTCGCCGCTCAAGGACATCGCTTAATAGTTGTTCTTTGATTTTTTGGGGTAATTTTTTTCTTTATATTTTTATCTATGACGCGGCGGCCCAGCAGGAGGTTTTGTTCCCGGTGACCCTGCCAGTTCAACTATTAAAGAATCTATCTCTCAGCGGAACAGTGATATAAAGATGATAATCTGTTTGGCGTTTCTTATGAGGACCTATGAATAAATCATAAGAATCCAATGTAGTAGATGAAAGGCTGACTATTTATTACATGGGGAGACTCCCTCTCGGCCCTGCCTCGTCTAATCCCACTCCCCAGTCCCCGCACAGCTCACACTCCAGTATTTATAGGTGCGACTCCAATTGGCGTTTCTTAAACTTTATAAGGCTTTAAAATAAGAACATGCAACAGCTGCGACGTAATTGGTTTCCATAATAACCATTTCTTACATGAGCGGAACTGCTTTTATACCAAGTCACATGTAATATTATGCCATTGTTTCAAATATTCATGTCCCACAGCAAAGCTTGTCCTGGAGAGGACGATATATAACTGGAGGAACTATACAAATACTACTTCAATCATTTATTACTGTGAATTATTTAGTTTGTACTTGTTTTTTATTATTTTCTATGTTGTTTGTTACAAATTCTCTATAGGGCAGAAACATAGTTAAGTACTGTAGATAGATAGATAGATAGATAGATAGATAGATAGATAGATAGATAGGAGATAGATAGATAGATAGATAGATAGATAAGAGATAGATAGATGGATAGATAGATAGATAGATAGATAGATAGGAGATAGATAGATAGATACATAGATAGATAGATAGGAGATAGATAGATAGATAGATAGATAGATAGATAGATAGATATCGACAGTATGTGCAGACATATAATAAGAACAATATAAGAAGAAGAGTACATCAGTATTACTATGGCACTGGTAAGTGGGGTCTCAGATAAATATTCTGTATTTTAACTTACTTGTCTGAGATGAGTAGATAGATAGATAGATAGATAGATAGATAGATAGATAACTAATAAATACAGCACTTCAATCAGTATAACATTTCAAAAGTATTTCTAAGCTATGACGTTAGACAGATACATAGATAGACAGACAGACAGACAAATAGATGATAGATAGATAGATAGATAGATAGATAGATAGATAGATAGATAGATCAATAAATAGATGGCTGAACAGAAAGATGATGATGATAGATAGATAGATAGATAGATAGATAGATAGATAGATTCTAGATAGATAGATAGATAGATAGATTCTAGATAGACAGACAGATAGATAGATAGATAGATAGATAGATAGATAAGAAATGGAAAAAATGGCAGCACTCCAACATTTAGAAAAAGTGTGGGTTTATTCCAAGCAGCTCCATCCTATTAATATTATAAATGTGAAAGTTTGTGAGTTTGGATGTTTGTGGCTTTGTGTGTTCGAATGTTTGTTAGTCAATCGCGCAAAACCCGCTTGACCGATTTGGCTGAAACTTTCCACAAACATAGTTAATACACCCCATTGCGCAATAGGCTACTTTTGGTCACAATAGCGCACATACGTTTTTCCCAGGACCCCCACAAACCCCAAACTCACATCACTATCTCTGCAATCTCACACACTTTGGACCCCGATTTGGCTGAAATTTTCCACAAACATAGTCCCTACACTAGATTGCGCAATAGGCTACTTTTCGTCACAATAGCGCACATACGTTTTTCCCAGGACCCTTTGGATGTTCGGATGTTTGGCGGTCAATCACGCAAAAACCGCTCCACCGATTTGGCTGAAATTTTCCACAAACATAGTCCCTACACTCGATTGCGCAATAGGCTACTTTTCGTCACAATAGCGCACATACGTTTTTCCCAGGACCCCCACAAAACCCAAACTCACATCACTATCTCTGCAATCTCACACACTTTGGACCATAGCAAGCCACAAAATTCCTATTACCCCTTACAGCAGAGGTCAGCAACCCCTGGCACACATGCCAAGAGTGGCACTCCTGCCATATTTCACTGGCACACCAGCAACACAGGACCTGCAAGAGTTAAATAAAGTCTCTGCTAGAGCTGAGGCATAAGGACACTCCCCTTTGCGAGATGTGCAGGAAACCCAGGGGGTGGAGCTTAGTCGCTCAAGTCTGTGCCTGCTATAGTGATAGCTCCTGCCGAAGCTGCTAGCAAACTGAAAGTAAGAAGCACACAGCTCCCTTCCTTTACTTCCTATTCTCATTAATGTCAGGCATGGGGTTATTAGTTTAGTGTTAGTAACTCCATGTGCCTCACATTAATAGGAATAAACCCCATCATGTCCCTCATATTAATCCCTGTGTGCCCCATATAAAGGTTACTAATATGTGAGACATATGGAGGTAATAATAAAAGACCTCAGTAATGAAGATACTTAATTATTACCTCCAAGTCTCTCACATATTAGTAACTAGAGATGAGTGAGTACTGTTGGAATCAGCCGATCTGAACAGCACGCTCCATAGAAATGAATGGATGCACCTGGTACTTCCGCTTGGACGTAGCCAGCGCGCTTAACCCGCCGCGTGCCGGCTACGTCCATTCATTTCTATGCGAGCGTGCTGTTCGGATCGGCTGATCCCAACAGTACTCGCTCATCTCTATCAGTAACTCTTACACTGGGGTTAATGTGAGGGACATGATGGGGTTAATTGCTATTAATAAGAGACGCATGGAGTTACTAAACTGTCATGCACAGGGCCAGACTTTATGTTGCTTGCTCAAGAGTATCCTGTGCCCAAAACTTACATGTACTGGCAGAAAATAACAAATCATACAATGTCGTATATCGAAGTATATTAACCTGAAATACCTCTGTCCCAAAGTCACTATGTACAGTTTATACCAACACCGTATAGCGGCTGAAATACAAATTACATTCAACACAAAAGTCTCATGTGCTCTCAGAATTACAGCAACAACAAGATACACAGTTACATTTTATATCCCATACCTTATACACAGTATGAAAACCTTACCCACGCCTGTATATACACACTTCTACAATCACCGCAGACGAAGTCGCGGGTACCAGCTAGTTTCTTATATAAAGTTGAAGATTAGCCATCTTCTAGTTTGGCTTTGCACCCGGTTTGTATGCTGTGCTGCTTCTGCATTTTTTTCTACTAGATAGATAGATAGATAGATAGATAGATAGATAGATAGATAGATCAATAGATAGATGACTGAACAGAAAGATGATAGATAGATAGATAGATAGATAGATAGATAGATAGATAGATAGATATAGATAGATGATGATAGATAGTGTAGATAATGAAAAGAAGAAAGAAAGAAAGAAAGAAAGAAAGAAAGAAAGAAAGAAAGAAAGAAAGAAAGAAAGAAAGAAAGAAAGAAAGAAAGAAAGAAAGAAAGAAAACTCATTCACCTTTTGATTACCATTTTCAGTACATAGATTTGGGTTAAGCAAAAACTTTGTGTATGTACTTAAGTATTTTGCCCCCCCATGATGGCAGCCCAGTGTTATGGCATCTCCTCATATACTGTCCCCGCAGAACACGAGAACTATGATTAATGACTGAACTAAAGGTTTGTAATCACAAGCGTGGCAAAGCACAGAGGTAAAATCTATTGTTAGTCTCGTGCAGGATCCGAGGTGAACACAACTCACATCTAGTTCTCAGATGTGACCTTTCAGCGATCACAAGAGGACAATTGTTTTTCGTAAATCAGGTTTGTTTTTAGAGCGTGCTCATTAAAAAATTGCAGAGGCGGCACTTTCTCCTTGAAATCCATCCATTTATGTATCAGCTGTGGCTATTAATTCTCTAATTATATTCCTCTACACATCTCACTTGTGATCAGGGATACAGCATCAGAACACATGGGTGTCAGTAGACGCTGCTTTGTTCATGTGTATCACAGCTGCCTTTGGCCCAAGGACTCTGGCAGAGCCTGCGCTTTGTCCGTCAGCGGCAGGGCAGACCTACAGACTATACATTATCTTATATTCCTGCTCAGCACTGGCTACAATTATGTTTGTGAACTGATATCAACTAATTGCTGGAGCAACAAGAACATGGTCAGACCTTCCAGATCCTTAGCTGCTTACTGACACCGCAATTAGGCCTACCGCCGAGACGATTTTATGGGGGGTTTGTGAATTTGTCCCAATCTCCTCATTACGAGATGTTCGTCATCTCTTACAAAGAAACAGCAGCTATTGCTCAGGAGAAAAAATTTAAAAAAATTAAATAAATATTACATTGGGCTGTGCGTGTATTTAATAATCTATGAATTACTTGTCAACCTAACATCACACACCTAGATAATGTATCTAATCTATCATCTATCTATCTGTCTATCTATCTATCTATCTATCTATCTATCTATCTATCTATCTATTTATTTATCTATTATTATTATATCTATCTATTATCTATCTCTCTATCTATCTATCTATCTATCAATCATCTATCTACTCTATATGTCTATCTATCTATCTATCTATCTATCTATCTATCTATCTATCTATCTATCTACTCTATCTATCTATCTATCTATCTATCTATCTATCTATCATCTATCTACTCTATCTATCTGTTGTATATGTTTACCTATCTACTGTATCTATGCTTTCATCTATCTATGCATCTATTTATCTATCTACCTCTATATATCTTATCTATCATCCATCTATCATTTTATTTGTCTATGCAACTATCTATCTATCTATTGTCAGGGTCTGGGGTTGCTAGGTGGGGTGGCATAAGTCCAGACACAAAAGTCCAGATTTTTTAGTCCAAAAACCCAAAGGTAGAGTTTATTTTCACTCAAAAAGGTAGTGCAGCAACAAAAGGAAACAATACAAAAATAAATACCTGCCTGGCTAGGCACTAACTAAACATAGAATAGGTTACCTCACCTAGAATAACAGAAATCCAAAAGCCAGCAGAATCATTCAGGACACAGCTCCAAAAATATGACCTCTCTGTTTGCTCTCCAGCCAAGCTCTGCCCAAGTGTTGCTGCTGGAGCAACTTCTTAAGCCTCCTTGACGAGGGGACTCTCTGCAGCTGAGTCACTGCCGGAACATCCCCAAAGTGTGGACTGGAGGGGGGTGGAATGACAGGTCCCACTACCAACCTACCTGCCATTCCTAAAAATCCAGCCCAATACTGAGCATTTACCAAAATGCTCAGCAGAGGAAAGTTGTCTGCTGAGAACAAACATTCCTGGAGTTTTCTCATCTCATCAACCTGAGTAGTCTGGGTGAGCAGTACACCCCCTCCATTACCTGACCAGCCATCGGCTTACACTATCTATCTATCTTTGTTATCCTCTCTTTATATATGCATATGCATCAATGCAAGCATCAGATTCTCCATTTTGCTATCTATGCATCTATCTATCTATCTATCTATCTATCTATCCATCTATCCATCAATCAATCATTTTATGCATACATTTACTTATGCATCCATGTAGTTATCTGACTCTCAATCCTGCTATCTATACATTTATCTGACTATCTATCTATGGGTGCCGTCAGTAAACTGGTTCTTCTTCCATGATTATCAGAGGTATCTAAAGGGTTAATGCCCGCAATCAGTGTGGGCACAGATCATGGGCATTGCTCCTGGGTCTCTGCTATATAATACAATGCAGACCCATTGGCTTTGTTAGCTGAGTGTCCACCCTGATTAAAGATCCAACATTCGCTGTTGGGAAAGGGTTAAAGGATGGAAAGATTTGTAGTTGGCAGAGGTGGTGAAAGGTCTTCTTTAAAAATTAAAATATCCAGGGTTTCTATACTGACTGCCAGATTGGAGTCGGGAAGGAATTTTTTCCCCTGAAATGGGGCAATTGGCATGAGCCTCATGGGGTTTTTGCCTTCCCCTGGATCAACACTGTAGGGGATTGTAGGGTTATAGGATGGACTTGATGGACTGATATCTTCAACCAACCTCATCTACTATGTAACTATTAATGGAAAAAGGCAATTCTACACCAAAAACTGAAAAAAAAAAGTAATACAAAAAGTTTAGAACCATATCGTAATGGGGTAATTACATGGACGGTGTGGGAATTGGGGTAAGTTGAAGCAGGGACCCCTCGGCCCGACTGGTTATTAAAACTCTCCTAGATTTCCGTTCCGGCGCTGTGGCGTCCTATAGATTTATAAAGGGTCCGTGGCCCCTTATAAATCCCCGTCTCCCTGCGCCATTCGGCCTATTTATCAAGACCGTCTTATCTTAATAAATTTGCCCCGATGTGTCTTGAACGATCCTTACTCAAATAGTGTACTGTGCTCATTAACCCCGTGCACCCTTACCATATTACAACGTCACATCTCGGCTGTCGCACCGCGCTCGCATCCTATGAAGAGGTTTATTTCACATCTAATGAGGCATTTATGGCTTCATTCAACATGGTGATAGTTCGGAAAAAAATGGTAATTTTTTTGCCTTTTCCATGTATGTCGTCTATGGCTGTATACACGCGGCATGATTAATAATAGCGCCTAGTGGTGTTTATAGAACATACTTCCCTCCGCTATAATTAAGCAAGGCACAATGTCTGCTCATTATTTAGATTTATTTATAGTCGGAGGTAAACAAGAGCGATTCATGAAAGGCTCTCCTTCCCGTGATCCGCCACAGATTGGAAGAATTAGCCATACATGTTTACTAAACAGCTCTAACCACAGGGTCTTTCAAGGCCTTATTAGTCTCAGCATCCAAGGATGAGCCATTGAATTGGGGTGGCCCCGGGGCCTATTTCCCAAACTCCGTGACTTCTCCATAGAATTGGCTACAGTATTAAATAATAGAAAACATAACGTATAATGCTGGAGACTCCTGTCACATAATACGCTACACTTGTGTCTTTGCTAAGCCATCTTTTCCTAGGCTAGAAATTATTTCCAGTCTTTTAACTCCAGTAATGCAAAAGATGAACGGAGTAACCCGAGAAAATAAATCATCTGCTGATTTGTTGCCCGGCATGGAAAAAAAAAAGCAAATGTACAGATGGAGCGGGATTGATTGAAGTGTACAGTATGGCGTGACACAAAGGGGCTTATGTACAGTATACACGAATGCTAGGGCAAGGAACATGGGCAGATGTGGACCACGGGATCCAAACACATTGTTCTAGGCAAGGAACAATGGACAGTAGAAGTTATGGTAGACAAGGTTTACAAATAAACCACAGAGGCAATGGACACCAAGTTGTTACATGGCAGTTACTATACGATAGTCAACTGGTTCCGGTTCTCCCTGGTTCTCCCAATTCATCCATAAGAATCAGGTAGAGGTGGGATTCCAACTTAGTCCTTCTTCCCAAGCTTCACCTGTATCCATATCCTTATGACATGGATACAATTTTATATTATACCAGCACCAAAGAAAGCCCCAGTAGGTTCCCTGACCTGTTGCTAAGTCGGAGTTGGTGCATTGATGAAATTTGTTGACCCCCAGGTACCTGCCCAGAATGTCGAGAGAAGAAAAACTGTTGACATACAAAGCAATCCACAACCTGTCCCCTTCATATATCTCTGACATAATCTCTTGTTAACTCCCTATACATAATCTCCGAACCTCTGAAGACCTCCGCTCTGGTCTTATCCACTCTTTACACAACCGTCTTCAAGATTTCTCCTGTGCATCCCCCATACTCTGGAAATCACTACCACAACACATAACACTGACCCCCACAATCACAGGCTTCAAGAAGACCTTAAACACTCACCTACTCAGGAAGGCCTACAACCTCCAACACTACAGCCACCACACCGCCATCTGAACCGATTTTACCATCACCTACTGTCTCCATCTCTCTTCCCTCATAAATTGTAAGCCCTTGCGAGCAGGGTCCTGTATATCACTGTTAGAGTTGGTCACTGTTAGTATTGTACTTGTTTTCTGTATTTTATGTTTTGTATGTAAGTCCTCAAATATAAGTCAACATGGAATTAATTTAATAATGTACAGCATGGAATGAATATAATAATGTCCAGCACCATGGAATTTATATAATAATATACAGCACCCTGGAAATATATAATAATGTACAGCACCATGGAATTATATAATAATGTACAGCATGGAATGAATATAATAATGTACAGTACTGTGGAATGAATATAATAATGTCCAGCACCGTGGAATTATATAATATACAGCACTATGGGATTAATATAATTATGTACAGCACCATGGAATTAATATAATAATATACAGCACTATGGGATTAATATAATTATGTACAGCACCAGGAATTAATATAATAATATACAGCACCATGGAATTAATATAATAAAGTCCATCACCATGGAATTAATATAATAATGTACAGCACCATGGAATTAATATAATAGTGTACAGTACCATGGAAATAAAATAATAATGTACAATACCATGGAGTTAATATAATAATGTACAGCACCATGGAATTCATATTATAATGTACAGTACATCACCATGGAATTAATATAATAATGTAAAGCACCATGGAATTAATATAAAATGTACAGCACCATGGGATTAATATAATAATGTACAGCACCGTGGAATTAATATAATAATATACAGCACCATGGAATTAATATAATGTACAGCACCATGGAGTTACTATAATAATGTACAGCACCATGGGATTAATATAATAATATACAGCACCATGGAATTATATAATAATATACAGCACTATGGGATTAATATAATAATGTACAGCACCATGGAATTAATATGATAATGTACAGCACCATGAGATTAATATAATAATGTACAGCACCATGAGATTAATATAATAATGTACAGTACCATGGAATTAATATTATAATGTACAGCAACATGGAATTATATAATAATGTACAGCATTATGGAATTATATAATAATGTACATCACCATGAGATTAATATAATAATTTACTGCACCATGGAATTAATATAATAATGTACAGTACCATGGAATTAATATTATAATGTACAGCAACATGGGATTAATATAATAATGTACAGTACCATGGAATTAATATCATAATGTACAGCACCATTGGGATTAATATAATAATGTACAGCACCATGGAATTAATATAATAATGTCCAGCACCATGGAATTAGTGGCTTGGTTCTTATTCGCTTAGCTTGGTTCCAGTACTGTATATGTGTTTCTATAGCCTGATCACGTATAGGAAATTACATCCAGAATAATATACAGAATGTACTTGGAATATTATAGCTATTTTATTGGGACAGAGATGATTTTCCACGGCTCATGTATATACTCATCATCCAAGTCGGAAACCTATTGTACAAAATTTACATCCGACTATTAGGACAAATTCTTAAATAACAATCCAATGTATTTCCAACAAAAAAAAAATCCTGCTGGTCACAACTATTTTACTTACACAGTATTTAAGTTGTCTAGGGAAATAAATCGCAGTCTTCTATCCCTGACAACTATTTATATAGCCATTTCTATGTGAAATTTCTTCTATTTGCTGCCAGGCATAAATGTAATTATTTTTTTTTGTACCCACTATTAGGAGCTTACCACCGCAGGTCACCTTCCATCGTCTTGGCAGCAAAGCTTACATGTACGGCGACGCTTGGAGACCTTTGGACACCAGTTGCTATTTCAAGATATTCCATATAGTCGCAGAAACTTGTTACATGCATGTAATGCACACTTCATACTGACCCAGGGTCACAAGAGACCTTCTGTTTCATACAGCTGCTCAGAGATGGAGGAGAAAAATGATCAATTCAGTGCAGATGAAGCTGGGAAACCTTTGATCAGGCATCTAGTTATGTGAGCGAAATGCATTCAAAAACATAAAGAAAGGCGGCCAACATTCTGCAGTAATGTAATACAAATAGTCAACACGTATCGCACAGAGGAGATGATTAGAACTGAAGTCAAAGACGCTTCCGCCATGTAGCCCATTGATTTAGTAAATTTATATAAGGACACAAAATAAATGAATAAAATCAAACATAATAACTTAGAAAGATTTCCATCTTATCGATGTGTCTACAATAAATAAAAGGCAAAAAAAAAAAATTCACGGAACGGGAAAGTGAATAGTTTAGATGTAATCTAGATGACCATTACTGCAGAATATTTTGGTCGCTCTACAAGGAAGAAAAATAATAACCCAGTAAAGTTCCTCGTCTGATGTGGTGAAAGCGATAGGAGAGTCAGGACCAGGGAAATGCATAAGGTAGAAAGGGCAAAAAAAAGCACAAGACACGGAAAATTCCGGGATTTGGACCCAGATGAGGTTCTCA
Source organism: Leptodactylus fuscus (assembly GCF_031893055.1). NCBI lineage: Eukaryota > Metazoa > Chordata > Amphibia > Anura > Leptodactylidae > Leptodactylus > Leptodactylus fuscus. The sequence continues at coordinate 18,839,255 of NC_134273.1, read as the reverse complement.
GGGTATCAGCTCTATAGCAACATAATCACAAGGACAACTATAACACCACTGGCTTCAACATGAAGGTCCTTCCACTATATCACATCGCATAGCCGGTATTGGCCACCCTCGCAGGTTCTTCATTCTTAATAGTCTCACCAAAATACAGCATTGTCTGGGGATTGCAGCACTCACACACTATTGTTCTCTGCTATCAGTCATTATCAGAGGACAGCATTCACGTCACCTGTATTAGCCAATAGAAATTTGCAGGTCCTTCACCTTTAATAGCCTTGCTGACAGCCTTATCAGAGGACTGCAATCTTTACTTACTTTTACTCACTTTTGTTCCATGTTTTTACTCATTATCAGAGGATAGCACTCATGTAACCCATAGATACCCCTCACTGTTGTTCTCTCTTATCAGTCACTATCAGGGGATTGTACCCAGAGACGTCTCCAGGATTTGCCAGTTTGCAATTTTTACCTTCTTATCTACCAATAGCAGGTTGTGCACTTTAATACAGAATCCTACAAGGGTAGATACAGTGGAGCGTCTGTCTATACCAACCAATCAGATTAGTACTTTCATTTTCAAAGTGGCCTTGGGCAGATGACAGCTAGCACAAGATTGATGGCTACTCCCTGATTTTACTTTCATATGACATCTATATCTACCTAGTTATCTATCTTTCTATCTATCTATCTATCTATCTATCTATCTCCTATCTATCTATCTATCTATCTATCTATCTATCTATCTATCTATCCATCTATCTATCTAATCTTTCAACATTAGAAGTTTATTGAAAGTTTTACAAATTTTTACAAAACCGGGAAAGGAGGGAGGTGGGGGGGGGGGAATAATAAACAAAGGAGTCCAATAAAGGCGGCTCATAGGGGTGAAGGGAGGAGGGGGGGTGGGGAAAAAAAAAAGGGGGGTTACAAGGTGAATAAACAAATGAAGAAAAACAATAAACCAAAACGGGCAAACGCTCTGGCGCAGCAGAGCTGAAAAACAAAGCATACGCAAAAACCTCAGAGCAAACGGAAATCAAGTAGCATATGGAATAAGGACATGTTAAGCAGACAAAGCGCACAGGGGGACATTACACAGGGGACACAGAAGGGAAGAGGGAACGGAAGTCGGCAGAATAGTAAAAATGGTTCCAAAGGAGCCAAGTCTGGCGATGCTTAGTATCATCTTGTCGGAGCTCAGCAACCAGGGTCTCCATCGTTCGAAGAGCTAGAACCTCATTCAGCTAGCAGATGAGCGAGGGAGGGGTCGTGGATTTCCACGATCTGGGAATGACAGAGCGCGCTGCCACCAACAAAAATCCAAGAAGTCTACGGGTAGGTTTAGAAAACTTCCGGGAAAACAGGGAGAGAAGAAGCGGGGCCGGATCGTCCTCCAAGTCAATCCCCGTCACCTGCCGAATAACCTGTCTGACCCCAGTCCAAAAAGGGCGTAATAGAGGACACCCCCACCAAACGTGTGTCATCGTGCCGCGGTCGGATAAACATCTCCAGCACCTATCAGAGGTGGAGGGGTAGATATCTTGCAAGAGGGCTGGAACTCGATACCATCTGGAAAGTATCTTAAAATTGGTCTCCTGCGCCCTGCATGATATAGAGAAAGTATGACATGCACGAAATGCCGAAGACCACACATCAGGAGGGAAAGAGGCCCCCAATTCCCTCTCCCACCCACCAGTAAATGATGGAAGCGAATCCTCAACCCCGTCCAGCAAGAGACCATACAGAAGAGAGACAGTGTGGGAGGGAGGATTGGAAGAGATACAGAGACGTTCAAACAGCGACAAGGATCTATGAAGGTCCCGAGAGGGCCGCAAAGAGGAATAAAAGTGAGATAGCTGGGAGTATTGCCAGGAGGAGAGAGGCGTATCTGAGCCAGAGGATTGAATCAAGATCTCAGAGTGGGAGAGAAGCGAGGAGGTAGAAGTGACCTGCTTAAAGCGAAGGGTGGGAGAGCCGACGCGATAAGATAAGAAGGAAGAGCCCAACGCTGCAGGAAAGTCCGGGTTACCTGATATGGGAGTCATGGGGCCATCATTCGTATAGAGGAGGCGCATGGCACTATATCTACGGCACACTCCCATAGTCTGGCGCGCTATATAGGGAAGTGGATACCGTTTGTCATCGGTCCAATACTTCTCATGAAGCCAGGGAAGTGCCGTGAGGGGAACAGGGCTCAATGAGTCCTCGAGGGAAACCCAGAGCTTAGTCTTGGCCGAATGATGCCAGTCAAGAATACGCGTAGCGACCGCCGCTAGATAGTATTTCAGACAGTCTGGAGCCGCCAGGCCTCCTCTTCGTTTGGAGCGAGCTAGTGTACTGCGAGCAATACGGGGAGGTTTCGAGGCCCAGACAAATTTGGTGAAGGATTTGTTAATCACCGAGAAAAAACACGAAGGCAGGATCACCGGGACAGTCTGAAAGAGATACAGCAACCTAGGGAGGACATTCATTTTCAATAAATTGATGCGTCCCAGCCACGAGAGGCCCTTGGTGTCCCAGCGTTCAAGATCAGACCGCAAAGTGCGGAGTATGGGAAGAAAGTTCAGCATATAGGTATCTCCCAAAGTACGGGGCAACTGCACCCCCAGATACTTAATGGATCTGGGGGACCACGAAAATGGAAAGGAAGAACGCAAGGCACCAAGGGTCGACGGAAGCAGAGAAACATCTAAGGCTGTGCTTTTTGTCAAATTGATCTTATAATTACTAAAGAAGCTGTAAGTGCTAATCTCCTTAAGAACGGACGGGAGTGAAGTGAGGGGACTGGTGATGAACAGGAGAACGTCATCTGCAAAAGCAGACACCTTAAGATGACAGTTACGCATCTGCAGTCCTCGGATGTCAGGGTTGTTCCTAATAGCGACTAAGAGATGTTCCATTACCAGTGCATATAGGAGAGGGGAGAGCGGGCAGCCCTGCCTAGTACCATTATAAATAGTGAAGGGGGAGGAAAGAGAGCCATTAACCCGGACCCGAGCCATAGGAGAACTGTAGAGAGCCTGAATGTGCGCAAGCATGGCTGGGCCGAGGCCTATTTGAGTCAAGGTAGCCTCTAAGAACTTCCAGTCCACCCTGTCAAAAGCCTTCTCCGCATCGAGAGACAACAGCATCATAGGGGTTCGAGAGCGCTGTGCATGATGAATTGCAGAGAAGGCTCACAGGGTGTTGTCCCGGGCCTCCCTACAAGGGATAAACCCCACCTGATCAGGATGTACAAGCTCTCCCATGAACGGGCTCAGGCGATTGGCAATCAATTTGGCATAAAGCTTGGCGTCAGTATTCAGGAGCAAGATTGGCCTATAATTAGCACAGAGCAAATGGTCCCTGCCTTCTTTAGGTATTACAGTAATATGGGCTTGGAGGAAAGCAGGGGGGAAGGGGACCCCAGAGGTAGAGGAGTTAAACGCACGCAGGAGCGGTTGCGTCAAATCAGCCTTAAGCACCTTAAAAAACCGTGCTGTATAACCATCAGGGCCCGGGCTCTTGCCCCCGGGGAGGGAGGCAATACCCAGTTCTAGTTCACTCGCAGAAAAGGGAGTTTCCAGAGCATCAACATCCTCTGGGCGCAGAGACGGAAGGGCAGTACTAGCGATATATTGAGGAAGAGAGGTTCCAGCGGCAGGAGCCGGATGAACCAGACCCGGGGGAGGTAAATGATAGAGGGAACTATAATACTCCTGAAAGGCCGCGGCAATGGCAGACGTGGTATGAGTGACAGAGCCCGCGGGCGATTTAAGAGCCATGACATGTTGGGCTGCATGGCGCTCCCGAACTGCCCGCGCTAGCAGGCGGCCCGCTTTGTTACCCCATTCATAAAATGAGCGCTGACCTAATAGACGGAGCCGCTGATGTTTCCGTTCAAGAAGAGACCTAATCTCTTGACGCGTAGCGGTCAGAGACGCCAAAGTTGCCTGCTGGAGCGAACGCTTGTGCTGAGCTTCTAAAATTGCCAGATCGCTCAAGAGAGAGCGAAGCTTCAGGCCAGCCTCTCTCTTTAGGCGCGCACCATGCTTCATTAGCACTCCGCGGAGAACGCACTTCAGAGCCTCCCACTGTATCGATGGGGTGGTGACGTCATTAGAGTGATCCTGTACAAAGTGAGAAACAGAAAGTTTCAGCTCCGCCAAACACTGCGGATCAAGAAGGAGCGATTCATTCAATCTCCAAGTGTTTGACCGCGAGCTGGCAACAGGCGAACGAAAAACACAGGAAACTGGAGAATGATCAGAGAGAAAGGCAACACCAATAGAGGCCACCGAGACAGAGGACAGAAGATTATGAGAAAAGAAGATATAATCAATCCTACTGTACGAACCATGAGGATGGGAGAAAAAGGAATAGTCCCTGTCGGTCGGGTGGAGGATTCGCCAAACATCACACAACAGCAGGGCGTTCAATGCCTTCTGGACCTTATTTAGAGCGCCATAAGAAATCTGGGACCTACCCGTGGAAGTATCCAGCAAAGGGTTAAGCGGGAGGTTAAAATCACCGCAGACAATCATGTGACCCCTGGCAAAGGACTGGAGCGCAGACAGGGCAGACAGCAGGAAAGGAACCTGGGAGCAACATTGGGAGCATATATATTGGCAATCGTATAAACAACACCTGAGATTTCACAGATAAGAAATAAGTACCTCGCTTCACTATCCACTAAAGAATCTAAGATTTTCACTGGGAGATTTTTATGGAAAAAGACGGCCACCCCCTTAACCTTACCCGAGGCGCTGCTACTATGGATCCATTGCGGAAAATATCTATTCTTAATCGTGGGTGTACAGGTAGCCAGGAAGTGAGTTTCTTGCAAACACAAGATTTGCACCCTACGCTTATGGGCATCATACAATACTTGTGAACGCTTTTCAGGGACATTGAGCCCCTTAACATTGAAAGAGGAGACGGTTATATCCGACATTAGGGGGAACAAAGACCAAATAAGACACAGAAGGGAAAAACGGAGGGGAGGGGAGGGAGACCAAACTATACAAGGAACACACAAAAACCAAAGAAGAATACAAAAAGAGGGCTTGCAGGGTACCCTCGGGGAAAAGCTAGGCAACAGGAGCACAAGTCTCCAGATGACCCCGCACTGCAGGGACAAAGCTATGTGGGGACAAAGAAGGCAAGCCACGCGGCCAAAAACAGAGCACCAGAAGAGAAATACACAAAGAAGAATGTAAGACACAAGCAGAAGGGAGAGCAGCTCCGGCTCCGACACACGGGCATCTGCATAGGCAAATAACATACAAGAAGTAGGAAGCGGCTAGAGAATTATGGCAATTAACATATAAGTATGGGCAAGAACCTAGAAAGGAGAAGGCTAGAAAAAGTCATCACAATAAAACAGGGTATGGAACAAACTCACGGAGTCCGGTCACAGACAACCAAAATGCAATGGAGACAGTCACTTCTGAGACCCCGGACAGAGGAGGGTCTACGCTGACGTTGAGGCCTTTGAGGACGCAGGGGGCCTGAATCACCTAAGTCTTCTGCAGCATCCCATTGCAGGTGAAAATGGCCGGACCAATTAGGATCGGCAAGCAGGGAAGACCAGTCCGGAAGTTGCAAAGGTGGCAAACCCAGGGATCGCAGAAAGTTCGGAAGATCATCTGGATGGGCAAGAGAGCGCAGTCGATCACCCCGGCGGACTTGCAATGAAAATGGAAAGCCCCAGCGGTAAGGAATTTTACGTTCCCGGAGGAGAGAGAGGAGAGGCTTCAGGGCTGCGCGTTGCTGAAGAGTGTATCTGGATAGATCCGGGTAAATTGATAGAGAAGCTCCCTCAAAGTCCACTGTGCCAACATCTCTAATCTTATGCATGATGGCTTCCTTGGTAGCATAGAAATTGATCCGACAAATGACATCTCTTGGTTTACCGGGGTCCTCACTGCGGGGGCGAAGAGCCCTGTGAGCACGGTCCATCTCAATGTGAGAGTCAGGGGGGCGCCCCAACAACGAATTAAAGATGCCCGACAGAACCGGAACCAAATCCGCAGTTTGAACTGATTCTGGGAGGCCCCGAATACGGATATTGTTGCGGCGGTTGCGGTTCTCGATATCATCCATGTGAGAGACCAAATTACAGATTTGCGCGGAGTGAACCGCCATTTGCTGTTGGATGGAGTCGAGAGAGGAGGATGTGGCAGAGCGTGAATCCTCCAGGACCTGTACTCGTTGTTGTAAATCAGAAATGTCCGTTTGGACCACACGTAGGTCTTGGCGCCAGGCGCTCTTTAAATCAGAAGCAAGACTGTCCATGTCCCTCCGGCTTAGGGCTAATAAGGCCTGTAGTTCTGGAAACTTCCGCAGGGTCAGAGCAGCCTACTCAGGTGGAGGAAGGTGAGAAATAAAAACAGGGGCCTCCGCACGGAGGGTAACATTGGGAGATGTAAATCCAGGTGCCCCTTCACCAGCAGCTGGGGGAAGCGAACCCACCACGGAGGGAAAATCAGGGCCAGAAGCAGAGGATACCAGGCCCAGGCCGGCAGATGGTGGGGGATGATGTCCAGGTTGGGGGCTGGCACCCCATTCAGATGCTACCTCCAGGGACCCCTGAGGCCATATGGAGCGATGGAGACGTGGAGGTGATGACTGGAGGGCCCTAGGAGTGGACCTGGGGTCAAACGGCGGGGAAGCAGGAGCAGAGAGTAGCGGCGCCGCTGATGCCGCTGCTCCCTGTGGAGCATCACACATGCGGAGCACGGGAGATGCAGAGGAGGAACCAGCTGGGACCAGAACAGGAGGAGCAGCCGCAGGTACCTGTAATTCTTCTGCAGGCAGCGTGGAAGGCCCCGGAGCGGTCGAGTCCTGGCAGCGGAGATCCGGCATAGAAGAGGAGAGGGAGCCGGACAGTTCACGCAGGCGCACACGCGCCGACGAGGAAGATGGCGCCGGCGGCGGACAGTAGGCCGCATCCTGAATGGGCCCCTGCCGCCCCGACCGCGGGGTGAAGAAAGTCGGAATCTTCCCAGTAGGTGGAGGAAGGGCAGACGAATCCCCCTTGGAGCGCTGTGACCGGGATTTACCCATTTCGCCGCCAAAAGTAGCCCAAGTCCCGGAGCCTAGAGCGGAGCTCTTAAGGTAAGCTGCCGCCCGCGTGCATGCCAAGCCACGCCCCCTCTCTATCTAATCTTTATCTAATATCTATCTATCTATCTAATGTCTATCTATCTATCTATCTATCCATCTATCTATCTAATCTTTATCTAATATCTATCTATCTATCTATCTATCTATCTATCTAATGTCTGTCTATCTATCTATCTATCTATCTATCTATCTATCATATCTATCTATCTATCTATCTATCTATCTATCTATCTATCTATCTATCTATCTATCTATCTCCTATCTATCTATCATCTATCTATCTATCTCCTATCTATCTATCTATCTATCTATCTATCTATCTATCCATCCATCTATCTATCTAATCTTTATCTAATATCTATCTATCTATCTATCTATCTATCTATCTATCTATCTATCTAATGTCTGTCTATCTATCTATCTATCTATCTATCTATCTATCTATCTATCTATCTATCTATCTATCTATCTCATAGTTCTATTTCTCTAACTACTTATCTAATTATCATCTATATAGTTATAGTTTTTCTTATTAAAGCCAAAAAAGTGAACTATTTAGAATCTGTTACATAAGCTACATTGACTTATATATTATTATAAATATATATAAATACAGCGATCTATATAAATTACAAAACTGTAGAAGAAATCATTATAGAATACATGAGATTAATTAAAATGGTTAATAAAGATATCAGGTAATTCTATAGAAACAATTCAAAATTAATAAAGTAAATTTAGCGCATACAAGTTACATAATAGAAATAAATTATTATTTTAACAAACAATTAAAGGGAGTCTAATATAGATGTAATATAGGGGGGAGGTGCTGAGATCTCGAGAGAGATATTTTTTTTAGTTCCTTATTTATTTTGTATTATTATTTATTGAACAATTCTGTGTCCGTTCCCATTTTGAGACCGTTATTTTGTTTACATGGGAACGGATTCAGAATGTGACCATTCTCTGTGACAGTTTAATGTCCGTTGCTGTCATCCTATGATGGAAGACAGCAACGGACATTAGCAACAGCAGTGTGAACTCCCTTAATGCTCACAAAACTTCGCTTGCCTATGTGTTTAAGTTCCGTTTCCATCACTCCAGTCGGTTTTGGTCATCTGACCGACTTTAAAACTTATTTTAAAAAAAATGGATTATTTTTCAAAAATAAAATACACGTGTCATTATTTTATTTTTCGATTTTTTACAATCCTTCTAATTTTTTCCCCCAGTGTATGTCCAGTAGGGACATAGTTCAGTCTTCAGCTATTTCATATTTTGGATAAAACTCAATTTTGTAATTTTTTTTATCAGACCATTGCACAAGTGTACAGTTTGTCGCCTCGCGCATTACTGTGGCGTGTTTGAAAGGAGGCAAAAATCCTCTTTAAATTTGAGTCTTTTGTGGGGTGAATTTCTGCCACGAGAGATACATTTTCTCCTAGTATTAGAGAGATGTATATGTTATATTTAGGGATTTAAGTTTCCACGTTTGTAAATGGAAATACTTAATATATACTAATGAAAGCTAAATGTAACAGTAACATCCTGTGGCTACATGATAAATGTCCATAGTAGCCTAAAAATAGCCCCATGCGCTTAAAGGAAAAACCGCCACTGTTTGGTTTCGATGGGCAACTGCGTTACGTTTCTATTTGGATCTCCCCTACTGTTGGAAACGCTGTTTCTGGTTTGGTTCAGTAACTCATCTGCCCCTTCCTTGGTATCGTCTCTATAGCAGATACATTGAATGTCACCAAGTTCCATCTCTTATTCTCGATATTGCAGTGGATGAGCATTCTATTGTCAAGGAAACCACATTCCCCTCAATGCACTGGATACTGTTGCTCTCTTTCCGTATACGACTGATCTCATTACAGGAATCCTCATGGAAGCTCGATGATATTTAGCGCCAGACATTTACATGATTCCTGCTATTACATGTTACTAGGCACGGCATTTTTATGTGCCTTTACATTAACCACCTCCTGCTTGGAGATATTCCGTCGTAGATGCCCGGAGAAAATGTCACCTTTTAGATCCTTCGTAGTTTGCTGCTGCCTTGTTCTATATTTACTTTGCATTGAAAATCACACTTGAGAATTCGACCTTCATCTATGGCAGGGGTAGGGAACGTATGGCTCTCCAGCTGTTTCAAAACTACAACTCCCAGCATGCAGACTGGCTCTGCTGTTCTTGGAACTCCCATGGAAGTGAATGGAGCATGTTGGGAGTTGTAGTTTCACAGCAGCTGGAGAGCCGAAGGTTCCCTATCCCTGATCTATGGGAATGTAGTAATGAGAAAAAGTTTTTAAAAGATGTGGGAAAAATGCTGCAAATTAAAAATGCTTTCAATAATAGAAGTGGAGGAAGAGGAAGCAAATAATGACGGCGCTCTCTCGTCAGGGTAAGGTGACTTTATTGAAGAATGATAGGCACAACTCTAATAAAACCACTGTGTTTCGGGCTCCGCTCAGCCCTTTCTCAAGTGCATCAACAGGATATGTTCAGCTCGAATTTCCATTCCAAGTTGATGTCCCAGAATTAAATCCATTATTCCATGATACACAAGTGTAAAAAACTGGGCTGAGCGGAGGATTTGGAATCCAGAAATCACCTATAGAGATGTATAGATCCAGAGAATCCTAGCATAGGCACATTGTAGGGATTGCAACCATGGACTGTCCTCTCCTGTCTGCTCACACTTCAGCTGGAGGAGAACAGGAAGGAAAATCTACCATGTGAGGAAAGCCCATATCCTGTTGATGCACTTGAGAAAGAGCTGAGCGAAGCCCGAAACGCAGTGGTTTTATTAGCGTTGTGCCTATCATTCTTCAATAAATTCACCTTACCCTGACCAGAGAGCGCCATCATTATTTGCTTCCTCTTCCTCCATTTTGTTCCTGGATTTTTTGTTCATCGACTTTCCAGCTGCCCCTACAACTCTCCATTGTATGATATGACCAACCTTACAGCAGTAACAGAAAGTCCCCTCATTGCCCCCAGAGGCGTAACTTGAGGCTCCTGGGACACAATGCCCAATCTGTAATGGGACCCAGCCTACTCTGTAACATTTAGAATAGTGGCATAATTGATGTGGTAGAAGGAACTTTGGGGCCTTTTCAGGGACCAGGTCCCTATAAAAACTGTTACTGCGGCATCCCCTACAGATATGCTAATAATTGCCCCATTAATAGGTTTGCAGAACTGTCTTTTTCCTCGGTCTCCCCTTCTCCTGTTTCAACTCTTCATCATATGACAATCTTACTCTACCTTATGCACAAGTAGAAGGAGTAGAAAGATTCCCATTGCTCACAGAGGCATAACTTGAGGCTCTTGGGAAACAGTGGCGTAACTAAAGTCTTGTCGGCTCCGATGCAATCTTTTGTCCGGGGCCTCTACCTCATCCCTACAGCAAATTCTTGATAGTGATGGTTACGGGTGCTAAGGAGTTTAATCCACCTTAGTGTGGTTAGGGTAATCTGTGGGTCTCCTTGGTTTATGGGCCAGATGAAAGCTGCAATCTCAATACTGATGCCAGTACTTATGGGACCCAGCACCCAGGACCATATCGCTTCAGGCGGCGCTATGCCAGGGAGGGCGGCATTTTTGCTTACCTAAGCCAATCCAGGACAAGCTGTCCTGGACTGGCTTAGCGTCACCGTCACCGAGCGGTGGATTGGGAGGCCCTGTGGACGCAGCGCTGCTCCAGTGGCCTCCCCTCATGCTCAGGCAGAGAGCAGGTCCTCTCCCTGCCTGTTCTCTGCCTGCTAATGCCACTCCGCCCCGCCCCTTTGCTCCGCCCCCTTTGCTCCACCCCACCCCCTCCACCAGGGGGGTGGCGGCTTTCTGTTGTCCGCCTTGGGCAGAAAAAGGCAGGTTCACCCCTGATAGGACCCCAATGCGACTGCACCCTCTGTACCCCCTCAAGTTACACCCCTGCTGGGACACAATGCATAACCTGTAATGCACAATCTTGTTCCTCTACCTCCCCTGCCGCTGCTCCAATTCTCGATTTTGTGATTGATCTCCCTCTATTGTGTGTACAAGCAGTAAAAGTAGAGCAAAATTTGACACGGGGAGGCAAAGACATTGGACCTCTGCTCCACCTCTGTGATCTGAAGACCTAAGAATGTGCGAAAATGGCGCAACATATAAGGTTTATCCAATGTAGTGAAAGAACTGGAAAAAAAAAACATATGTAAAAACAATTTCTAAAAATTTGTGAAATATTTTCAAATGAAAATGTAGCCCAACGTCGCCGCTCCCTGATCCTGTCCCATAGCTCAGTGATTTTCAACCAGTGTGCCGCGGCACACTAGTGTGCCGTGACACATGGTCGGGTGTGCCTCGGGGAAAGTTCCCCAGACGCATGCCAAGATTGGCACGGGAGACCTATTTTGCTGGTACAGCAGCCAGTCCCCGTGTAAATGTAGACGGAGCGTCCCTTCACTGCTCTGCTAGCTAGAGCTGAGGTGTAGGACACGCCCCCTTCTCTCCCTGCCCACCAATCAGAGGTGAGCCTCTCACTGCACAGGATAAGGGCTCCTTGGACCTGCTGCTACATGTGAGGAGGAGCTCCTGCCGTCTGCAGCCCTGAATAGGAGAGGAGGAGAGGAAGCTGAACAAAGTGAAAGTAAAAGAAAACACCAGGTTAGTAACTATTCTCATTAATGTCAGGCATTTGGGGTTATTACTTTAGTTTTAGTAACTCCATGTGCCTCACATTAATAGCAATTAACCCCATCATGTCCCTCATATTAACTCCTGTGTGGCTCACATAAGAGTTAATAACATGTGTGACATATGGGGGTACTATATAATGAAGATATTTACTTAATTATCACCTCCATATGTCTCACATATCAGTATCCCTTATGTAAAGCACACAGGGGGTTAATGTGAGGGACATGATGGGGTTCACTGCTATTAATATGAGGCATATTGAGTTGTAACCTGTAATATACATGACCAGACTTTTTATACACAACTGTGGATAAAAGTACAGACCTATACATTTCTAAGGACCCATATATACAGCCATTCTTTTTGTGGCTGTGTATCTGGGCCAAATTGAAGAGCTGAAAATTATAGAGCAGGTCCTATATCTGTCCTATACCTACCCTATATCTGTCCTATATATACCCTATATCTGTCCTATACCTACCCTATATCTGTCCTATACATACCCTATATCTGTCCTATACATACCCTATATCTGTCTGCATTTGTGGCCCTGTCAATTAATTTTTAATGTTTATATCAGTGAAAACCACATGCGTGCCACTTGTATGCAGAAGGCGTAAGGCTGAGGCCCCACGTTGCATAAACGCAGCGTTTTTGTTGCAGATTTTGCGGCAGTTTATTTCAACCAAAGAATCAACCATTTAGAATCTATATTATTAACTATATGTATAATATGTACTGTTTTAGTGTCATTTTGTGCCATTTTGGTTGGTGGTGTGCCCCGGGATTTTTTAAGTGTAAAAAGTGTGCCGCGGCTCAAAAAAGGTTGAAAATCACTGCCATAGCTCATATGCCGTCACCCTAGAGAGTCGAGTCATTTGGCTTTACGCATTGAGCACATCCAACCTGTCTGCTCTACTTAGTGGTCCTTCTATCACCAAGAATGTTAATTACATTTTTGTACTTGAAATGCAAGCATCATCTATAGCATTTTACCTACAGTTCAATGACACTGAAATATGTGAACCTCTGGTATGAGCCTAGTAACAGTATCTTATGATGTTGGCTGAAGAATGTTGGCTATACTATGAACCGTTCTCTTTGACTTCTTTAGTGCGAGACATTTTTTTTTTTTTTCCAAACCTGAATTTCCAGCCAGGCAACCTGCCGTATCGTAGAATTACATGGCTGGAACTGCAGATACCTCCCTAAGCTGCTCATCATGTCTTGAGTATGCAGCTTTGTAACTTGTGTTAATGCGAAAGACTCAAGTTATTTGTGCGAGCAGCTGCATTAAATCTAATGTATGCTAATTCTGCTCCTCTTCTGGCGATATGCCTGGGAGCTCCAGAATGTGAGATCTTTTTGAAACTTTATATTGCCTGAAATAGAGCCCGGTATGACAAATCTTTTGGGGAGAAAAGTGAGATGGAAAGTGGCATCTGGGATCTGAAGTTATCATATCTTTGTAATGTTATTTACCTTATGTATTTACGGGCAATTTTCTTAAAGGGGATGCGTCATCAGAAAATGTCAGACTTTAAACATATAAATATTTTTGGGGTATTTTTGTGACTATTCATTGTTTTAAATATTTGGATATGTTATAGATTTTACGCCGCGCATTGATGTAGTGTTAGTAGAGTCATCTAATTATCATAGTTACATATTAGATGAGGTTGGATGAAGACATCAGTCCATCAAGTCCAACCTATAACCCTACAATCCCCTACAGTGTTGATCCAGGGGAAGTCAAAAAACCCCATGAGGCTTATGCCAATTACCCCATTTCAGGGGAAAAAAATCCTTCCCAACTCCAATCTGGATCCAATCTGGACTCCAATCTCAATACTACAATTAAGTATTGTTACATCACAAAGGGGCTCTCTGACATCACAATGAGCATCGTGACATCATAATGCAGCACAGTAACTTCTGAAAGGGGCTTTGTGACATCACATTGGGGCTCTGTCACATCACAATAGAGCTTTGTATCATCACAATGGGGCACTCTGATATCCCAATTGGACAGTCTGACTTAACAATACAGCTGTATGACATCACAATGGTGCACAGTGACACCACAATGGGTTCTGACATCACAGAGGAGCTCATTGACATCTGACTCCATTTTGAGATCACAATGGAGCATTGGGGCGCATGGTGGTTTTGCGGTAAAGCATCTTTAGTGTTCTTTCATCTTTCTAGATATACCATGGGGCATTGTGATATTAAATTGGGGCTCTGTGACCACACAATGAAGCATTGTGATATCACAGTAGGGCTTGCTGATATCAGTTGGACATTGTGACATCAAAATGGGACTTATTGAGTCCAAAGATATTGATGTATGTCAGGTAAATATGTCAACTCTGGGGGTACCAGACCACTGGTTAATGTGGTTGGGATTCTGCTGTCTCTCCACTGAAGGCAGATAATAAAGAATAGTTGCAATTCTTCATGCTCAATCCTTTTGTTCTCAGGTAGATTGGTTGGTATCAGAGTTGTTTGGCTGTGGCTAAATCCTTTCTCTCTACTGAGAACTCATATATACTTGGTCAATTCAAGCTTGTATATGTATAGGGCAATGGTGTAATTAGGAATGGCTGGGCCCCAAGGCGAACATTTGACATGGGCCCCCTCCGATCAACTTCTACCTCACGCAAACCGTATTCCAGAACACACTATTTATGCTCCATAATGGCCCCTACACACACTATTATGTACCATAATGGGCCCCTACACACACTATTATGTACCATAATGGGCCCCTGCACACATTATTATGTACCATAATGGGCCCCTGCACACATTATTATGACCCATAGTGGCCCCTGCACACATTATTATGCCCCATTGTGGACTACCCATGAACAAGTAATATAATCTGAGGTCTTTTCAGCTCTCCCTGGCTCTGGTGCACTCCCCACTGATTTCAGCCATCTTTAATGTTGATACAGATGTCACATGACCCAGGCCTGCATTGCAATGCATAAAGATGCAAGCCCCGGCCCATATGTGAAGTCTGTGACTTCACCAAACAGGAACGAAGCCTGCCGACACACAGGAGAGGTAAGTAACACTGTTTTTTATGTTCTCTCACCTTCCCTGGGCCACTGATCATTATATTCTGTGGTCTGAAAGACCCCCAAGTATAATGATAGCGGTTTTTGTGGGGTTCACGGGCCTGCAGCCTTACTTACTGATCGCCGCTCCTGATCACACCCTCACCGTTGCAAAAGGGGAACTGCAGGCAGTTGTGAGCAGGAGCGAGGATTGGTAAGTAAATAGGACCCATTACCTGCTGGGGTTACTCCAGTAGGTAACGGCCTATTAAAAAAAAAACAAAAACATCAGGGACCCCTCCAGGTCCTGGGCCCTCTACCACTGTTACCCCGGTATTTACACCACTGGTATAGGGGATCAGTAAAGATATCTCAAGCTTGGTCAACCTAACATCTAAATATAGGACTGAATATAGTGATCATCAGAGGGCAGACGTGTTTTAGGACCTCTGGCCAGTAATCCCACTAGACTTGGCCTCCACGAGGCAGAAATGGCTGATAACAATGAACAGATTGAATGCAATTGCACGGCAAAAAAAGAAGAAAGTCTTGCATTTGAAAGCTGATAAGAATGTACTTTCTTGGATCCGAAGGAACATTTTCCTAAGTATGTTATAAGAGACATCAAGATAATGTAAAAGTGCCTTACAGGGCTACAATTCGTATAGCTCAAGCGAATACTTGATATTTTATTTTGTCTTGGAGAGTGATTTAATAGGTAGCGCACTTAATTTAGCATTTTACCACCTGTCTCTTCTGCTTTGTAGTTTAACAATTATACTTTGCAAGACGGTGAAGGGTTTTAATGCAATAGGTAATAACAGGGACATAATCTAATGAGGGAAGATGTTACGTTTCATATGTTCCCTGCTAGTTTTAGGGAAGAATAATGGCAACACAGTCTTACAGCAGCCCAATAAATATTACAGCTAATTTGTTCATTAGAAATATAGAATTATTAGTTAGACAGTAATACCAGAGGTGTCTGAGTTTTCGAGGCTTTCTTCTACCGAGACGAATCTCCATTTGTTCAGCTTTGTAAAAAAATACTAAAAATTTAGGAATATTTGGGTTAAACCCCACTTAGTGCGAACCGGCTTATCGATAATTTTTTGGTTTAAAAAAAAAAGTAAATGCAGCCAACCTTAATATTCCTTAGGTTGGTTGGACACAATCATGTGCTTACCGTCGGCCGTGCCTTTCATTCACCCGTGTGCCGCCCGTGCTTAATTGGGCCCAATCGTTTAATGGATAGAAGCCACAAAATCGGACAGGAATAGGACCTCTTCCATATTTTGTGACCCGGACTGTTGGCCTGTACACAGGACCGTGTAATTCAAGGTCATGTGTATGGGACCATGAAAATGAATGGGTCAGCATTAGAGATGAGCGAGTAGTATTCAATCGAGTAGGTATTCGATCGAATACTACGGTATTCGAAATACTCATACTCGATCGAATACTACTCGCTATTCGAATGGAAAAATTTGATGCAGAACCAGCGTTGATTGGCCGAATGCTACACAGGCGGCCAATCAACGCTGGTTCTTCTGCTACCTTTAGAAGTCTTCTCAGCTCTGAATTCACTCTGCCAGGCATCAGGCCAGGGCAGAGCCGACTGCGCATGCCCGCGCTACAAGAAAATGGCCACTTTGACTGTAAGCGGCCATTTTATTGTTGTGCGGGCATGCGCAGTCGGCTCTGCCCAGGCTCCATGCCTGGCAGAGCGAATTCAGAGCCAGAAGACGCCGCGGGGACGCTGCAAGGAGAAGACTTCTCGGAGAATCCAGCCCGACCCTCACTCGTGGTCTTGGTAAGTTCAATTTGATCGAATGTTGCCTACCCCTGAAACGAGCATTTTTCCCCCATAGACTATAACAGGATTCGATATTCGAGTCGAGTAGTCGAATATTGAGGGGCTACTCGAAACGAATATCGAATATCGAGTATTCAATTACTCGCTCATCTCTACTCAGCATGCTATCCTGGAAAAATTTGATGACCATTCTTAGGGTCATCTGTAACGGACTTTAGTCTAAGGCCTCATGTAGCGAAACACAGCTAAAAAATGACTTTGTTTTTTTCTACATTTTTTCTTCTCCTTTTCCGCTCTTGTAATTCTGAAGCTAAAATTGATATACAGTTTTGAAACACCGTTTTTCCCTATTTTTTTCCACAATGGGTTTAAATGAAATCTCATCTACCTTATTAGGATTGTAAAATGCAGCACATTTTTCCCCAATGTGGGGTCTCAATTATTTTACCGTGGAGAGGTTTTGCGACTTTTTAATATAGCTTCAAAATTTTTCTTGCAACCATTGAATAAGGAAAGTCTTACATCTAGAGGCAGAAAGTTTGACAGACTTGATATTTATCACAGATCAGAGGTTGCTACCTGTGCCTCATGGTTTTTCGTTTTGCCAATGTTTTGCTACTTGTGGATCTTGTCACCGGCCACATGTCTTAGCCTACACTAATGTGTTTGAAGAACTTTGAAATGATAAGGTATTGTCTTGAGTAGAGATGGTGAACCTCGTAAGATTCATTTCACCAGTATTCACGAGGTTCATCTACCCTTTTAGTTTCAGATCAAACTTCATCCGTCCGAATTGGAAGTACTACTAATATATCTATAGCGTATAAAAATCTGAGATCCAGTTGAGGTGCAGAAACCTTCCTTCACCTCTCCTGAGCTCTCTCATAGCGTCTGTGTTGGCATGTTCCAATCCCTTCTGGTCTTCTGGCATTTGGTCTCAGCACTCAAATGGGGCACATCAACGCCATCATTAGGGTTGAGAGATCGGGATCGAAAAAGATCAGATTCCGATTCCGGGATCGAGATCGGAGGTTATTTCCTTAATGCTTGGCTACTGGCAAATCATTGTGGGAAAAGCTAACAATGATTGGCCAATAGCCTTGATCGCTCAACCGTAGCCATAATACAAGGACTGAGCAGAGATGAGGGTATAAGAGTGTTTATTATTGTTCTGCTCTTCCCCTAGGCCTCCGATTATCACTGAGACCCCAGACTATATACCCTAAAAATCTTGGGTTAAACCGAACCCAAGATTTTTGAAAAATTCCCAAAGAATTCTGCTTGTTATGAGCTGGTTCACTCCTTTTATGTCTTGAGCACAACAATATGGTACTAAATTTATAATTTTTCAAAATGGCGAAAACATTACCCATCGAAGCTTATGGGTACATCCACATGGGGCAAAACCTATAGAAAATTTTGCGAGTCTATCGCGAAATACTTTTGTATTACAGTTGTTTTATAGATTTGCTGTGGATTTTATGTATTGCGAAGGGAGAAATCCTTGTGAAAATTGATACGCTGCAGGTCAATTTCTACATGATAATTTTTTCGAAGCGTGTGAATGAAATTTGTTAAGACCTCATCCACTTTCCTGCTACAGTAATAGACTTTGAAGTGAGGATGAGTAAAGTGGAAAGTAACATTCAGGTTAAGGCTCTCTTCACATGTAAGGCAAGGCTTCTGTTCATAACAGATACCAATGGTGCCCCATTGACTCAAAAGGTCATGGTATCCATCATTTTGACTGCACAAATAGCAATGCATGCTATTTTTGTGGCCAAATGTGATGGACCTGCCGATGCGCACTCAGAAAAGAGCATCCGATGGCAAATTGAACAGGGGCTCTATTTATCAAACTGGGGTGGAAGAGTGGACGTTAACCCCTCGGTTCCTGGGTCTAGGTCTGGGAAAAAATTTGAAGAGTTCCAAACCAGAGAGTCGCTGGTGTCGTATCAAAAATATTTAAATTTTTTATTTAAAAAAAAATTACCAACATTTGGTTTTTGGCTTAAATGATTTGCTCGACTTTTTTTTATATATTATATATATATTTTACAATTTTTTTATTTTTTATTTTTGCAATATGATTGAAATCCTTGTTTTATTATCATACCACAGATTTACAATAATACATCAAGCTGTCTTATTGGGAACTCCTGCAGAGTTTATTGTGTCTGCAGTTAGTTATTACTTTCATCAAAGCAACATGAGGAATATGTTCCTTATTAGTGATAAATGTAATTTCACGTGAAACATATATCTGTTTATACTGCCCAAAAAGACAGCCAGAAGATGAGTAACATAGAACGCCATAAATCTCCGCAGACAAAAAGCAACAAAATAATAAATATCAGCCGCAGTTTACCGCAAAGACATCCATCTATTTAGCTGCGATTTACATGCAGTATGATCCATCGAATAATGGCAATTATGTATCTTCCCTATATTTACCTGTATCATTGGCTTAGATTAGATTTTAGGATGGGTCTGTTTGTAAACTTACTTACTTGTACTTAAATGTCGTAAAACTAGCTTAAATTGTCTGTCATTGTCTGTTAGGCAAGTTCTATAGAGCCATAATATGGCGCCTATAGAAGTCTATGGAGGACATGCAGTACTGGATATACATAAGGAGCTTCTAAGCATAGGATGTTTCTATTCTTAGGCTCCACCCACGCGGAACGCTACAACATAATCATTTCGCTTTTTCATGACAAGACACACTTTGTGTCTTTTTGGGGTGACACTCAAGCTTCATTTTTATTTTTGTAATTTTTTTCTTCTTTTAAATAGCAAAAAAAAGTAGGAAAATGTGTCTGTTTTTTATATATTTTAGTACATTTATTTATTTATTTATTTATTTATTAGCTTTCACTATTACCAAGATTTTTATGTAGCTGGCACATAATTTTATCTAACCGAAGGGAACTTTTTGTCTTTTTTAAAAAAAAAAAAAGATATTGTTTCCCCTAAAGTGATAACAGACCTTTGGGGTAATTTTAACATTATATTACAATACACTAGCTCCAGTTACAAGAGGAATACAGCCTCAAAGTGCACATTGCAGAGCTGATCAGGGTCCTCTAGGACACCCCGGCAGATCACATGACTGTCGGGCTTCCATAGATGTATACACGGCGCTTATTGAGTACTGAGAGTTTCCAGTAAAATTATCTCCGCACATATTATCCCTTTATTATATGACTATATTCTGTTTAATATGTTTAGAGTTGCATTTTCCCTGCCGGGCATATCTTTCACCAAAGGCATTTGGATAGGGCCAAACTTAGCAGTGGTTTGTCTCCTCGAAGCCCCAATAATGGGATCCTTCTTACCGGTAGGCACAGTAGGACTGTGGCAAAAAATTTATTTGGTTCTGTAGATACACTTCTAATTTCATACTGAGATTCCATGCCACGTCACTTCCATATTATAGGGATATTCTTCACCAGTAATGCTGTACCAAACTGAGCCTTAGTGCATGAGGCTTCAAGATTTGGAACCCTCTGGGGACAATATGTGATGGTAATGTCTGTGCAGTATATAAGAAATAAAATGATATAAAAAAATAATAATAAAAACTGGCCATAAACGTTCAACTATTGTTAGCTGGCAACTATACCTCTTGGCCTCCTCATTCACTAGACTACTTGTTTGACCAATATTTATTCCTTCAGATGACCCCATACATATGACCCTCAGCTTGGCCTCATTTGAAGGAGTAAAAGTCTCTAGAAGGTCCTTATTTGACATAAATAAAATGATCGGCCATGTTGAAATTGGACATGCCCAAACCTTTTCCATCATGCACTATCACATAAGATGTTTGGCACACCACATAAGACGTTCAGCTGGTCCCAATGATGGATTATTTAATACTATTATCTTAGTTGTATGGACAGAAGCAAACTTCTTCAGGTTTAAGTCAGTTATGGATGCCACCATGCCTAGAGATCCTCTGATGGAAACCACAACTATATTGTATAGACCAGTATGTTGTTCTAAAGTATTCTGATGTTTTATAGATGGCGGCATCAATGTGCAGTTGCCCTGTGTAACCAACACAACGTGCACAGAAAGATGAAACCTTTATCGCACTAGAAGGTGCCAAAACAATTAGATGTTTTGATTCCACAATGTATCTTCATGCAAGAGTGATGTTGACTGCTTCGACTTTGGCACAATAAAACTGGTTGTTAGTGTGATTTCATTCTGCGGTGTATATACAGAGTTGGCTCTATGCCTTGGTGAACATACATTGCCGCATCTAAATGTTGGATGGGAGAAGTGTTTGTTATTGTAATTTCATTCTGCTGAGTGCACTATCCTGGGTGTGTGCCCACATTTCCTTTCTTGATCTCTACCTAGACAGGCAAATCAGTGTCTTTTATTTCAGATTTAGTGTCCATTTACCACACATAAGTGTAAAAAGAAATTGGCAACTAAATGCATAAAAATGTAAAAAACCATGCCTGAAAATAGAATTGGAAAGTAGTTGGATAAATAGATAGATAATGGATGGATGGATGGATGGATGGATGGATGGAAAATGGATGGATGGATGGATGGATAGACAATAGATGGATGAATGAATGGATGGATGAATGGATGGATGGATTTATGGATGGATGGATAGATAGACAATAGATGGATGGATGGATGGATAGATAGATAGATAGATAGATAGATAGATAGATAGATAGATAGACAATAGATGGATGAATGGATGGATAGATACATGGATAGATTTATGTATGGATGGATAGATAGACAATAGATGGATGAATGAATGGATGGATGGATGGATGGATGGATGGATGGATGACTGAATAGATTTATGGATGGATGGATAGATAGACAATAGATGGATGGATAGATAGATACACAAAAGATGGATGAATGATTGGATAGATACATGGATAGATTTATGTATGGATGGATAGACAATGGATGGATAGATAGATAGATAGATAGATAGATAGATAGATAGATAGATAGATAGATAGATAGACATTGCACCTTGACATAATACAATTCTACAGGGGAGTTTTCTGGCATAAAAGGATGACATTACCGGGCACATTTGGCAACAGGCCCTTTGTGCGCCAAACGTGTACCACAACCCCTGTTCTGTTCCCCACTCACCACAAGACAAGGTAGGGAGCACTGAGGATCTTGGCCAGACAATTTATTATAACCCATCTCCATTCAGGTACATAGGCATGCAACTGATTTATGAAGAGTCCGGACAGCCAGTCTATATTCTTATTCCAATCTGGAGTTCTGATCTCTACGTATTTTTTGGAATTTTTTTTATGGAGACACAACTTTAAAAAAAATCAGCTTTAAACAGATAACATAAGCTAAGGGTGAAATAAGTTCAGCTCATAAAATAAAATATTCATATAACTTTATTAAGTTTATCCTGACTTTTCCCAAAATTGTAAAAACCTTCTACCAAAAAACAATCAATGCCCCGGCCTCACCGAGGGAATGAATAACTTCTGTGCTAGTTTGTGACGTGACAGAAGAGATTGAGTTGACCTGCGAGAGATGAAAAAGTGATTCTTTGGCACATTATTGAGTATTTATTTCAGCCTTTTTGTCAACAGAGCTTGTCTTTCCTATAATTCTTATTTTTAAGGAGGATTTGAGGCAATTTCACAGTGATGCAGCCCAAAAACATGTCAGCCCAAGGGATTAGTGAGGACTTAGAAGGAAAATGGTGTCGCGTTTCACCATTAGCTGATACTACGCAGCTGGCTTGATGTAAAGTTCCCCTGAGATCCTGCAGCGAATTAAACCATAGTGTCCGCTGCCTGTAATTCTGAGTCTACAATTCGGGTTTATAGATATTAAACTCTAGAGTTTCCGAATATTGAGGGAAAACATGATCTGTTTGGACAATAGACAATCAACTTTAGACGGACAAAAGTTGACATTGTTCACGAACCGGGCAGCAAATTATGGCCTAACTATACGATCATAAAATGTGAGCCAACAACGTCAACCGGTCGTGGACGAGATGGAATATTCACTATATTTTATAGTCATGCGATCTATGATTTAATTTAGCGTATTATATACAATTACATGTTTATGTTTTAGTAGGATGTTTTATGGCTATTACTTTTTTATTCCGGGCCTCAGACGACTGGTATAGAGAGAGAGAGAGCTGACTTAACCATTCCTCCACCCAAAACTTATGGAGCTGTTTTACATGTTGTGGTATTTCAAGGCTTGACTCATATATCATCTGAGCTGTATTTCATTTATAGAAGCCTACCGAGACCCGGGACGAAGAACACGCTCTTCGGGAGAATCATTAAAAACTCTTATGATAACCAGACGACATTTTTTAGTTTGTCATTGGTCTTTCTAGTTGGAAATTGCTGCATTTATGGCTCATGGTGCACTGGAAACTAGGATACATATTTACTGTGTAGTTCTGGTGTTCAAGAACTCTTGGGACTTTTGTCGAGGCCGATGATCAGATTTGTTCACATAAGAAAATAGTAAGATAACTTTGGAAATTTGGGCAATGCTAGAAATTACAGTACTTGGTTTTATAAAGGTAGCCTAAGAGATCAATGAGTGACAACTATATATTTTTAAGCAGAAATATGTACAGAGCAGTTGTCACTATGATAGCTATTAGTAATGTTAGCCCACCATTGATTCCATGGTTTAGGACCTCCAAGGGTTTATTTCCCTACAAAATACACAAAAATATGGACACTACTAAAATATTCATCAACTGGTAGAGTGGGGTAGAGGGTTCTGCCACAAGGGCTTACAAGGGGAAGGGGATAGAGACAGTAGGTGAGGGTAGAAGTTGTTCAGATGGTGTAGGGTCATCAGGGTTATTGAAGGTTGTAGGATTTCTTAACGAGGTGAGTCTTCAGGTTCTTCTTGAAGGTTGTGATTGTGGAGGGAAGTGTTATTGATTGTGGAGTGAGTTCCACAGTATAGAGGATGCTCGGGATCGGTCTTTGAGATGGTTGCGTGAAGAGCAGATAAGAGAAACACCTTTCCTTCAATTTATTTGGTAGGTATTAAAAGTGCCCAGCTCAGCAGGGGGAAACAAAGACCTCCATGACAAAATGAGACTAAAGTTGAAATTCAGTATACTAATGTTTACTACTATCATCGTATTATATTATCAATGTGAATTGCTTTTTTTAGAATCTGGAAAGGAATTTAAGATAGTCTTCCACTTTGGATTTCTCTCAATCATCCAGTACTGTATAACCTGCCGTGGAAAGCTAGAGCATATGACTTGGCCTTCCATCATGGGTTTACTTGCAGTTGTTTAGGTTCCAAAGTAGTTGCGTTACTCAGAGGGAGTCTTATACTGCGAGTTCTGTGGGTGAATAGACTACGGAATTTGCAGGAAGATCAAGCAGGACAATTCTTTTTGTAGTGTTGACAGGCGTTGAAAACAATGGGTGGCAGAGATCAGCCATAATTTGTAGCTGATTTTTAGGTGGAATCAACATCAAAACCATGCATGAGCAGGAAGATCAACTAGACAGTTAAGACCCATTATTCTATTGCGACAACTGGGGTGTTTCTACACCGGCCAATCAATGTTGACCCAAAAACAACCCCTTTCTATGCCGCCCATACACACTGGATTATAATAGATCTGCCAGATGAATAGGGTGCCATATAGAAGGGCATCATTTTAAAGCGCCAGGTACATTCTTCTAGTACCCAAAACGGCTTGGTACCTTCTGGGTAATAAGACCGATTCCTTCTGCTCTTCAGGCTGGTGTGTATGTGCATTCAGAATAGCTTGTCGGTGACCACAAACTAGTTTTGAGAAATTAGGGAACGGAAGGGGAGCGCTTCTCTAGTACTTATAGTCGAGGCTATCATATTGCTCTAGAACTCCTACTAGCCAAACTGGACAAGATGATGAGCTGGTCCTGCTAAATCAGTGATTTCAGCCAACATTAATATGATGTGTATGGCCACCTTTATAATAAATTTGAAATTCCCATTAGTTGATCTCATAAATAATACCATATTTCAGAATTTACCTCCACTAGTGATCTTTTCCATCCACTCCTTGCCCCAGGTTAAAATATACCAGTCAACCTATTTTTGAACCTTAGGAGCTTTGCTATCAATTGACACGTCTAAGCCTCTAGATTATACATGGTCTTATCAAGGCGTGGATAGGTTTGCGATCTGTTGACTTTAACACTTGATTGTTAATCCATGATTAGCCAATACGATATCCATTGAACTTCCTTAACTTTTTCTTTCCTTTGTTAGACTGTGTCAAATTATTTTCCAAATCCCAGATAAGTAGGGTCCACAGAAACACCTTGATTCAACAATCCTGTTAAGGTAAACAGCAGCAAATCCATATAATCTGTTTAGCATGCGACTTAGTCAATAGCCCCATGGTCCTTCATCCTTGTCATTACTCTTATATCTGTGATAAATCATTCCAGGTGAATGATGAATGTCTATGTCCATTGAAAGCCTGAGATTAAAGGTTAAAACTATTGAAACACTCAAAAAATACCAAACCTATTTCAAAAATACACAAAACATGCGATCTCCAACCGGCACCGTTTGGGAAACTAGAACTCCTTGTGGGCCTCAGTAGCCTCCTGTTGCTGGCGGTTGTGATTTCCCAACAGATGGGTTGGAGGTCTATTGTTTGAAACAATCAATGGTATCGAAAAATGGAATTATTGGATTTATTGACCAATTAATTTTATATACTGTACACTATACAGACAAAAGTATTGGCTTAACTAAACCATACACCTACAGGAACTCTTACAACATCCCTTTCTAAATCTATTGGAATTTATATGGATTTTATTCCACTTTTCAAGATTTCTTCCACTCTTTTACAAGATTTGAGAGAGTGTTTACGGGAATTTGCGGCCAGAAGAGCATGGACGATAGGGATGATAGGGATAGGTCATCACAAAGTTGTTTGATGGTTTTGAGGTCAACACTCCGTACAGACGTTCAAGATCTTCCACAACAAATTCCCCCAACCATGCCTTTATGGACCATTCTTCGTGCACTGGAAACATATCATTGTCCAAAGTGTGTGGTCTGCTGGATCATTAAGAATTCCCTTCTCTGGCACTAAGGGGCCAATCCATGAACATTCTTCTGGTATATACCAAACCCAGACTCATCCATTAGACTGCCAGATATAGAGGTGTAACTGGTCACTCCACAAAATATGTTCCCGCTGCTCCATAGTCCACCACGCCATCTGACACTTGGCATTGTACTTGGTGACGTAAGACTTGCCGGTCACTTCTTGACCATAGAAACCTATGCTATGAAGCTCCTGGTCGGTCACAGTTTTGGACTCTACAGTGAATGCTACGCGTGGCCCCGACCTAAAGGTGTGGTAATGGGACTCAATGAAACATCTGAAATCAATGTTTAAGAGCTGAGGACCATCCATTTATCCATGTAGTGCATTTTCAGTTTGCAAAATTGTGGGTCATAGCAAGTTACAAAGAAAAAAACGTATTCCGTGCACAAATTTCTGGTTTTCTATCTTTGTATTCTGCAGCTCGTACCCTGCGCTGGATCTTTTTATTCATAAACCAGAATGATTTTCAAAGCAATTTTCTCACATCCTGTTCTTTGTAGACTATGAGAAGAACAACTTAGCCACAAACATATGTCTAAGGAGAGCCCTGAGCTCATCACAGCTGTTGCTATGGGGTCTGGATGAGTATTTAGGGTCCGAGGTTATTACGGGCTTAAAAAAACAATGTGGCTAATACCTATTCCTTCATGTCGGAGAGGAAGAGGATATGTAATTTTTGTATTTTTTGTACTTTTTTTTAGAAATGGCTTTAGAAACAATTTCATGAACTTCAGCTGAGAAATGATAAATTGTCTGATATTTTTTAGGATAATAGGATTGTGGAAAAAGCAGGTTGATCTTTATATCTAAGGTCTATTTCATATATGTTTCATGATTTATTTTGTGTTGCCTATATTATATCCAAATATCCTGCAGCACGGTACAGACCTTACCATCACTTACATCAGTCCCCGTCTCCGACAGCACCCACCATTTAATCTTCCCGTTGTCATATACACACACTAGGGCCATCTTTATAGCAATTCATCTATCGGTATGTTTTTGGAATTTTGGAGGAAACTTAAGTAAATATGAGAAGAGCATACAAACTCCGCACAGATGTTGTCCTTGGTCAGACTGAAACCTCGAAGGCTGAAAGTAGAGATGAGCGAGCAGTACTCAATCGAGTAGGTATTCGATCGAATACTATGGTATTCGAAATACTCGTACTCGATTGAGTACCACTCGCTGTTCGAATGTAAAAGTTCGATGCAGAACCAGCATTGATTGGCCAAATGCTATACAGTCGGCCAATCAATGCTGGTTCTTCTCCTACCTTTAGAAGTCTTCTCCGTGCAGCTTCCCCGCGGCGTCTTCCAGCTCTTCCGGCTCTTCATTCACTCTGCAAGGCATCGGGCCTGGGCAGAGCCGACTGCACATGTTCGCTTGTAGTGCAAGCATGCGCAGTCGGCTCTACCCAGACCCGATGCCTGGCAGAGTGAATGAAAAGCAGGAAGACGCCGCTGGGACGCTGCAGGGAGAAGACTTCTCGGAGGATCCAGCCCGACCCTCACTCGTGGACTTGTTAAGTATAATTTGATCGAACATTGCCTACCCCTGAAACGAGCATTTTCCCCCCCATAGACTATAATAGGGTTCGATATTCGATTCGAGTAGTCGAATATTGAGGGGCTACTCGAAACGAATATCGAACCTCGGACATTTTACTGTTCGCTCATCTCTAGCTGCAAGGCATCAGTGCTAAACAATAAGCAACTAAAAACCACAAAGAAACAAAGACCCAAAGTTTTCTCACCATGAAAGGGATATTAATATCATTATCACGTGCAATATGGTTGACCGTCCATGGGGGTTATTGGATTAGAGTCATATTTTTGGATTTTTTGAATAGTAATAGCAAAAAATATAAAATAAATATTATCCGTGATCAATGAGAAATTTGTAGGGGTTGCTCAGCCACATAAAAATTTTGGTAAATAATTTATAATGCTATAAAAAGAAATACACTTTTGGACCCCACAATGTAGAACTTTTGTTGTTTTTTGAGCCAAAGCCGAGAGTGGCTACAAACGGGATGGAAAATATATAAGAAGCTCTTATACTTCTACCTTCTGCTCAATCCACTCCTGGCTTTGGTTCAAAAAATGCTGCAAAAGCTTCAACAAAAAAAACTGCGTTTTTGTAACGAGGGGCCTCAGTTGTATGGATCTTACCAATTACCCACCATTCTCGTGAAGATGCTTCTTGGGTTCCCATTGGTCTGTGTTCACCTGGCTCCAGCGGTTATGTGTCAACATAACATGTGACTGCTGCATCCAACTACTGATTGTTGTGGTGACGTATTGACAATATCAAGGTCCTCAATGTGGCCAGTGATTGGCTGTAGCAGTCATATGCTATGTTAAACTCAACCCGTCTATGCTGGAGCTGGACTTGAACTATGTTCAGGGTTTCCATCCCTAAACCGGCTTAAAAAATGCAGAGAAAAATGTCCTGCTTCCGCATTTTTTGGGCAGAAACCTGGCGGACCCCATTATAGTCCATGGGTGACCAATTTACCCTGAAACGCATAGGTTTTTTCACTACTGAACCTATGGATTGAAGAGATCTTTTATTACGGAATTAAAATTTATTAGAGATGAGCGAGTAGTGAAACATTCGAGATTCGAGATTCGTTTCGAGTAGAGCCTCAATATTCGACTACTCGATCGAATATCGAATCCCATTATAGTCTATGGGAAAAAATGCTTGTTTCAGGGGAAACCACTATTCGACTAAAGGAGAATAACCAAGTCAACGAATAGCAGGAGGAGAGTGTTTAGGATTAGCGCTGTACAGTTAAAGCGCACAGACCCCATAGACTATAACGGGTCTGTGTGCTTGCAGCGCACTGCCTGCACGATTGATTCGTGTGGGCAGTGCGCATCAAGCACACGGATCCCATTATAGTCTATGGAGTCTGTGCGCTTTAACTGCACAGCACTTGCAGTTGCACTGATTTTCTGTTCCGAGGGGTCCTCCTGTGGACTCCTTCCGGACGGGAGGCAAGCGCTAATGTGAACCGGCCCTTACTCGTCCTGCAGAACCAGGACAGCATTCAGCATTCGGCCAATCAGCGCTGGTTCTGCTGGAGGCTCGTCTGTGAGGAGGCGGAGTCTAAGATCGTACCACAGCAGTCTCCATTGTGGTCCAATCTTAGACTCCGCCTTGTCACAGACGAGCCTCCGACAGAACCAGCGTTGATTGGCCGAATGCTGTACACTGTATAGCATTCAGCCAATCAATGCTGGTCAATGCATTCCTATGAGAAAAAGTCAGCTCCCGCATAACCGCAAACTGCCAGCTCTCCCGACTAGAAAAGACGAGCCTACTGCAGAACCAGCATTGATTTGCCGAATGCTATACACTGTATAGCATTCGGCCAATCAACGCTGGCCCTGAATCGAATCTTTACTGCGATTAGCTAGTAGTATTCAAATGAGTATGAGTATTTTGAATACCGTAGTATTCTATTGAATACCTACTTGATCGAATACTACTCACTCATCTCTAAAAGTTATATTTTAACAATCCATTTTGGGATATGGTGCTGGGTTTTATTTCTTCAAACCTATGGATTTTTCTCAGATCTTTAGGTTCAAGACCTTTTTTCATGCACCTCCTTTTCCTATGAGCATGGGATTGCGTTTATAGATGGTGAGCTGTTTGCATTTCTTCTTTTCTCCATATCGCCATAATTGCACTGACCTACCAAGTAAAGTGACCTAGTCATTTTTACTGCACAGTGAGCACCATAAAAACAAAACCCATAAAAAAATGGTGCAACTGCGCTTTTTTTTCCCAATTGTACCCCATTCTGAACATCCAGCAAAAATGAAGCCCCCCATATGGCAGAAATAGATGCATGAGAGCAATAATTGTATCTGTTGTATAAAATAAACTTACAGATTAAAAATTTGCAGGATTTGCATCACATAAATCAACCACCGTGGAATTTTCCTAAAAAAATCTATAGTACTAATAGGATTTATAAATGTGCTTCACTTAAATAGGGGTAATTGGGAATCTATAAATTGTCCATGTAAGGCGGCTGTGCTAAATGACATTACAGCTTTGCAGGTGGATCCTAATTTTAGTTCCGCTTGGGGAAATTTGGTATTGTTTTCCGTGGCAGAGGCGACAAACAACACACTAACAAATAGGAGGGGAAAAAAAATAAGGGTAATTCCAATGTGCAAATTTACAGCCTTCATCCTATTGATGTGATCATGTCATTAGTCAGAGCTTGCCAAATACCCGACCCACAATTACTGAGAAGCAGCTCGGCTCTGTAATGTTAATGAAAAGAGCCCGGCATCCTACTCATAAAAAAGAGGAGCTAATGAATAAGATAAAGCAAGGAATCCATCCCTAATAGATAATACAAACAAAGGAACACAATAGAAACCATGAAATGGGTAAGTTACAGCTTCAGACTCCTTCAAAATTATTAAATACCAGGTTGACCATTAGCTTGAAAAGCCGAAGAAGCTCAAGGATGTTATTTACACTGGAGGATGGTGGAAAAAGACTTCAAGGCGTTGTCTGAAATTAGAGTTTTATGACTTCCACTCATTTCCTCAGAGAGTAGCCAGGCGTGTACAACCAGTCCACCTCTTCATGGTCAGTAGGAACCTGATTGTCTTCTTCTCAGTATCAGTGGGTCAGGTAGATTGGACAGGTCATAAAATTAGAATCTACTACTATGGAGACAACTACAGACAAGGGTTCAAATTTATCTAGATTGACATATATATGAGGTTTTTATGTTTTTTCCATGACCAAGAGGTTCTCCAAGGTTTTCTTTTACTATATGTGGGATAGATAGATAGATAGATAGATAGATAGATAGATAGATAGGTGAGATAGATAGATAGATAGATAGATAGATAGATAGATAGATAGATAGATAGATAGATATGGCCGAATCAGTTCATACCGAGCCAAACCAACCTAAGATGACATACGTTTATACTCTTCACACCCCAGATATAGGATGGAGGCCCTGGTGAGGTTAAAAAACTATAAAAACATTCATAATTACCTTTTGTTACCTCTTTTGGATCTCCTTACGTTGTCCAGCATTCTCCTGGTGACATCACATATTGGCCTGTGTAATACGACCCTTACAAATTGTTCTATGATTGAGCCTTTATAGATATTTCATGACCTATAGGTCAATACTAGTGATAAGCAAATCAATATGGAATAAGCCAGATTCGTAAAAAATTCTGCAAAAATGTTGGGGTCCACCAACCACCTACCACTAATTTGATCTCCAGAAAGATGTCAGTAGCCCCAGGGAACTGCTGACACCTATGATTGGGCCTCAACGGTCACAATGGTGTGCCATCATCATGATGACTGTGTCTAATTGTGATAACATCGGTACACCCACATGACCACTGAGGCCTCAATTGCAAGTCTCAGCAGCTCCAGGGGTCTGCTGACATCATTCTGGAGACCAGAAGAGGTCCGTATAGGATGCAGCCAGATAACTTGACGCCTCAGCGTAGTAAGACTGTTATGTGTACTCACCTCCCCTGGGCATGTGTTTATTATACTCTGAGGTCTGTAGAGACTGTATGATATAATAATAGTAGTCCCGGTTCAGAGCAAAAAACAAAACTGGTGACAGAACCCACAAATATTTGGCGAATGAGTTTCACGAGGTCAATACTCAGTCAATTCCTCATCCTTTATGGTGCAGTTTCTCCATAGATCAAGGTTCTGCGCCGATTCTTATCACCCAAGGCTTGGCCTCATCTCCGCAAGGACCTCATGGCCTACTTGTACTAGCCCTGACGTAATGCCACATATACTGTGAAATTGGTTAATTACTCTTCCTCCTCTTTCAAGTTAATTTTTGCTCAATGTCCTTCAGTTTTCTTCAGAAAGCATCTCTAAATTTATCTCTCGATTACTGACAAATTCCCAGATTCCTCATATTTTCGAGCATATTTGGAAGCGTTGGTAGCAGCTCTTCTTTATAATAACACTTACATTTTAAGCGCAGCGCTCTATAAATATACCTCGGTGAGTAATTAGCGCTCAGTCATGATACAATTTATAAATGTGATTGTATTTTATCAGAGAAACACTTCTGCTCACGCATCCCATTACCAGCCATTCCGTCCCGGCAAGTTGTTAATGTTCAACCATCCAGTCAAATCTGTTGCTGGGAAAACTGAAAGACATGGAATACAGTCACCGAGATATTCGACCAACAGTTGTTACCCAATTTTCCAGAATTCTGAATATTGGAGGGTTTGGTTCACTCGAAGAGCTGTACCATTGCCATTCTGACCTCGGTGGAGATGAGGTTTAGTTAGTGGTGGAATACGGAACTGATTCCAACTTCCAATTCCAACTGGTATGGTTGATCCTTGAGGGTTATCTACTCTCTGGATGGACAACTACCTCAGTAAAGTGCTGGAGACAACTACCCAATGAGGTAAGTTGTGTTGTCTCTTTGGCGACTACAATACAGACAGTTAGCTCGGACATGGTTGACTTGTCCTTGGTTGTGTTGGGGTAATGGATGGGACTCAAACTTATTTTGGAGCCGGTGATTGTCGTGGTCATTGTACTTGCTCAATTCAAAGAGTTAGTTGCCATTGTAAAGCCAACAAAAGAGGCCCTATTAGTTCCACCTGATTTCCTGGAAAATATCACAAAAAATTTCCTAAATTTCAAAAACTTGCATTCACGATTTGGTAGAAGAAGACAATGTAAGGGCTTATAAACTGGTTTTACAGTAGATCTAATCCATTATAGTCCTAATAATCCATTTAACATGCTACCTATACGCTACTTATGCGATATACTTTCTCGCGAACTCCACTACACCTGTAATTTTGCGCCGTTAAACTCACCCGCCCACAGAGGAACAGCCAGAGGAACGACATTAGAAGTGAAGTCTAGAGAGAGAGGAATGCCAGAAAAGAACAGCCGGGTTTAGTAAAGAGATCTTGGAGAATTACAAATCCGGGAATAAAAACACGGCAGGAGTCTGTTCTCGGGAGATTTGTGAACAGGAGGATAGAGCAGAGGAAAATCTCCATCACACTGCAGTGAGGAAATATAAGGATAGAAGATTAGGGATGGGAAATTGGCTGTGACCAGCTTTGATTTCAGACCTTGCTGCCTGCGCAGTCCGTCGGAGGGTGATTTATGGCTCTTCCTACGCCAACCTGTTTTTGGGGTCCGCTTCTTTCGGGGGTTAATGTATATTTTGCATTAACACAGTGTGACCTCAGAGGCGAATACACAGTCGGCGACTATTTATACATCACCAGGAATTCTAGGCATATGGAGGGAACTAAAACAAAATGTCAGCATTGCACGGAGAGCACCATGGGAATCTACCTTGCTCTAATTCCCATTGCCAATTACACAGTATTAATGTGAAGAGAAGGATTCTGCAAACATAGTTAACCTGCAAATGAGCTTGTATTAGAGCCCTGTATCCCTCCCCTGTCCCCATATATCAGAATACGCAGAACAGCTCATCAGTCACAGGGGCTGATCAGATATTGATGTTGTTACATGTAGCCGGCTATGACAGATATCAGATTAAGAAGCGTTTCCTCCTCCCCGGCCATGAGGGTAAACATACAAAGAGACCTTTCCTGATGAATTACGGAAAAGTCTTTTAGCATTTGTTTCAGGCGACAAATAATAAGATCACCATCGGTTGCAAT
Source organism: Leptodactylus fuscus (assembly GCF_031893055.1). Classification (NCBI taxonomy): domain Eukaryota; kingdom Metazoa; phylum Chordata; class Amphibia; order Anura; family Leptodactylidae; genus Leptodactylus; species Leptodactylus fuscus. The sequence goes on along the minus strand of NC_134273.1, from coordinate 18,805,736 downwards.
ATGGCGGCCTTGGCAGCGTAAAGAGGACATGTCACCGGGTCTGAAAAGCCCAATGACATAAATCTAACACGCATTGAACCGTTTGGATTTGGATGAACAAATCAGATTTATGTCAATGAGCATTTTGGTGTTTTTTTCATCCGAATCCGTTCAGCCATTCCAAAGATATAAGCCCTGTTACTGTTGATACAAGTTTCTGTATACTACTCAAGTGGGAGGTGACACTGTGCTTTCTTAGGGTGAGCAGGGTTGTTGTGTTTTGTATCTCATGCATTGTTACCGCCACATAACTATATCCTAGTTTTCATCAGCACTTGCAGGGCTTATATCAGTGGAACAGCTGGATGGACAAACAAAACACCAAAATGCTCAATGACATAAATCCGATAGGTGCTGACACCCTGAACTGTTGGTGCTTTGTTCATCCAAACCTGTTCAGCTATTCCAAAGATATAAGCCCTTTTAGTGTGGTTACAAGTTTGGGTATACTAGTCACTGGGGTTTCTCAGGGTGGGCGGGGTTGCTATGTTTTGTGTAGCCATTTCACTATACTCTAATTTTTTAATTAGTACTAACAGCGCTTATATCTGTTGAACAGCTGAATGGATCATTTAGATAAACAGAGCACCTACCCAAAATATTCCAGTCCCCCATTCCATGCCCTGGCTGGTAGTAAAGCAGCACAGGTGACTTCCAACCTCCCAGTACCTGTAATACTAGAATGGAGGATTGGGGATAGGTACTACTTGGGGTTTTGCTTGCCTTTAACCCTCCGCCTCACCGTCCCCCATGCTATCTTTATGGCATGTCACTTTCCCTATATACAGTAATATTATGCGGCATAGATAGGAGAGATAGCAGCCATCATACCACACCATACATTGCAGCTTATCCTCACTCCTAATCTGAATCTCGATTTGCTGTAAATAACACAAGTGGTAAAAAAAATGAAATTAAGTATTGTAATATTGCCATGGCTACGGCGAGAAATCAGACGCCATCCGCAGTCTGTCTAATCAGGATGATGATATCTGTTATGAGATAAGGAACACTCCACAGTACTATTTACATCAAGCAAAGTCACCTTTGCTATAGAGCCAGCAGTGCGAGTAATAGGGAACGGAGGCTAGAGGGAAATATTGGCAGGAATTGGGGTCTTATAAAGGATACAACAATGCAGACCAGATTCTAGTCTCATTCTCGCAACAATTTGGTAATTTCCTATTCTTATTTATTGCTTATTAGGATTATACTGAAGCATTGTTGCTTTCTGTTATACAGTATTGATATTTAAAGGGGTTGTCCAGATTCAGCAAATACATGTTAAAATATGTACAATGAAAAGTTTACTTTCTGTATCAATTCTAGATCTCTGCTTATTGCTATTCCTTCTGCGTACTGCCAGCTAATGAAAATCAGTCTATGGTCATGTGATATATGGCCCATGGTCATGTAATATACAATCCATGGTCATGTGATATACAGTCCATGGTCATGTGATATACGGCCCATGGTCATGTAATATACAGTCTATGACCATGTGATATACAGTCCATGGTCATGTTATATACGGCTCATGGCCATGTGATATACAGTCCATGGTCATGTAATATACAGTCCATGGTCATATGATATACAGTATATGGCCATGTGATATACAGCCATGGTCATGTGATATATACTCCATGGTCATGTCATATACAGTCCATGGTCATGTGATATACAGTCCATGGTCATGTGGTATACAGTCCATGGTCATATGATATAAAGTATATGGCCATGTGATATACAGTCATGGTCATGTGATATATACTCCATGGCCATGTCATATACAGTCCATGGTCATGTGATATACAGAAATCCTCCCCCAAATCTGCAGCAAATCTCTCCTTGAGGACACAGCCTTTCTGTGAAAAACCTTGTAGAAAAAAACACATTGAGTTTCCTCCATTGTTCTTTCTGCAGCATTTGTTTGGCAGCGATTCGCTGCGTTGAGCCTTATCTTAAGGAGATGTTCACATGCAGCAAATTTGTTACAAAAATTTCCACAGCTTAAAATCAGTTCAATTCCATTTGAATGAGGTTGTTTTGATGGCAACCTCATGAATTTCTGCAAGCCCCATTCAGATAAATGGAAAAATCACTAAAATGAAGCCATTCAACCAGCTGTATGTGAATTTGCCCTTGGGGGGTTTACAGTTTTTAGTGCAATTTTTTATTTTGATATGGCGCCCCCTTTCTTCTATGTACGCCACTTCTACATAGGGTGAGATGGTCAAGCATGAGTCTGACCCCTATTATAATATCAGGTTGTGTCCCCCAGAAAGGACCTAGTTTTAGCCTCTGCACCTCCATATCAGTTCCCTGAGCTGTATTATTTTTCGTTTCTATATTAAATTTATTGCAGACTATATTACTGGAACCAATTCTTTGATATAAAAAGAGAGTGTTCAGAATATAAAGCTAAGCTACTTATTATACAACCCTTCATTTAGGTTATTATTCATGTCAATACTACTAATTGTCCACATTACACACCCACCTCCCAAGTGACACACACCCAAATATCCGGATAAGGGAGACAATAGAGCCATCACTTTGAAGCCACTTCTATTAATTTCGGATCACACCTTTCATTGATTTCACCTTCTTGCCATTGTTTGAGAAGAACACTCTTTATTATGGAGGGATCAATGTCTCGGGGTTAATTTAAGAATGAAAAAAAAAAACATTTACATGCACAGGTCGGAATGAATTCATTTTATTATTATTATTTCTTTTTATCTCGCTTGACAAGCGATGTGCAACTAAAAAATCAAAAATATTCAAAAATTGGAGGAAAAGGCTCCAAAAAATATTTTACTGGACTTGCAAGTCCTAAGCATGGTTTGCACGTATATAGCAACAAGTAACTGTTCTGTATCCCTGCAAATTTGTGGGGAATGGGGGGACACCCCAAAGAAAAGCTGGTTTGCACGCATATAGCAGGAGGTAACTGCTCTGTATTCCTGCAAATTTGTGGGGGAGTCACCCCAAAGAAAAGCTGGTTTGCACGTATATAGCAAGAAGTAACTGCTGTGGATTCCTGCAAATTTGTGTGTGTGTGTGTGTGGGGGGGGCACCCCTAATAAAACCTGGTTTGCACGTATATAGCAAGAAGTAACTGCTGTGGATTGCTGCTATTTTGTGGGGGGACAGCCCTAAAAAAAGATGGTGTGCACGTATATAGCAACCAGTAACTGTTCTGTATCCCTGTTTTCCACCGTCCGGGGAAAGCTGGACTCCTGTCCCTGCAGTGTATAGCTCTGAGAAGAGCTGTTGTTGTTCTTCGGTTCTTCCCTGCCTATCTCAAGCTAATGCCTATCTAGCCCTCAGCAGATATGTTTCTCTCCCTATCTCTCACCGCGAAATGACACAAATATGGCGGCGGCCATTCTTATGAATGGGAGGTCACATGTTTTCGGCAGCCAATGGTTTTTTCAATTTTTTTCACTCCCTCCGTTGTCGTAGTTCCTGTCCCACCTCCCCTGCACAGTCATTGGTGCAAAAAAACACGCCAGGGAAGGTGGAAGGGGAAACAAATTTTTACTGCGTATGCCTCGTGGTATTGGGAACGAATACCTCGAACGGCCTGATATTCGATCGAACGGTGTTCGCTCATCTCTAGTAAGGATGTGTGTGAATGGTCAAACCTTGCTAATTTGTAACATTTCCCCTATTCTTTACATAGTAGATGACTTCCTAAGTTGGGAAAGACTTCTCAATGTCAACTTTTGTTTTGTTGGCTTTAGTCAATTTCTTTTTTAACCCTATCAGTATGTCTTTGGAGTGTGGGAGGAAACCCACATAAACATGGGGAGAACATATAAACTCTTTGAAGATGTTGTCCTTGGTAGGATTTGAACCGAGTACTCCAGCACTGCAAGGCTACAGTGCTAACTGAGCTACCATGCTGCCTGTCTTTGGTCTTCACCTTCTTAGGCTACGTTTACTTCTTTACCAAGTGTCCATCCAGTGTAGAGTCCTTTAGACTAAAAAAACCTGCCAACCCTACATTTTCATCTCACAATGTTAATGGACACTTGACCGACCCCATCATAGTCCCTGAGGTCCCTAGGAGTCCAATGTTGTTTATCCCTAGTCTGACCATTTTTCCTTTCTTCAAGTCCTGCAAAGGACCAAAGGAATGGAGACAAGGATGCAGATGGAAGATTTATTTGTCACGTAGAAAGTTTGTGTTGGCAACATTGTAGCCATATTGGATTCCATAGTCAATGGTCTGTCCGTGCCTTTGGAATATACATGTTAACAAAGTCAGAAGAACTATTGTTGTTTTAGTGAAGATAGAAAACTTTTCTTCCTATATGTTTTCACATGTGATCCTTAAAAAAAATAAAATTTAAAAAAACGCATTAGAATGACACGCCACCGAATATTTTTTTTTTTTTCTCCAGTGATAAAAATACAGCATCCCTTAAATATTTATCTCCCTTTCATGATTCCAGGCCTGAGGGTCCCTTCGTACTTTCTTTAGAAATTCAAAATATAAAATATGTATTCACTTCGGTTCCTTACTTTATCTTCTTGTTTGCTTGAGTGATCCACAATAGCTGCCAATCTGTGGTTATGTGAAACCGTGAAGGAATACCAGAGAGCCCATGGGGGAGGGGGGTTAATCTTTCCACATTAAGTCATGTCTGTTAAAAAGAATTCCCTTGAAGGTGTATTGCTGATATGGTGAGGAATATATGACATTCAAGGCATGTTCATCATCATCTTCAATGGTAATCAATTTGTGGCAGGGTCATTAAAGAAAAACTTTTGATCATCTCATTCCTTAAAAAATACATCAGAAGACATAAGAGTCTTGTAGCTTTTCCTAACACATCATTCTTACCTTTTTTTTTTTGAAGGTGAATTGTGTTGTGGAGATGAATGGTTGGAGTTTGAGAATATTTCTCCATGTCTAACTCGTTACAAAATATCGTTTTGCCAATATTATTTGAAGAGGACTTCCACCATTTTGACCAACTCCAACTCTGCTTCTTTCAATACGTCCTACACCATTGAGATTCCAATTCAAGTGAAATTTTTTCTGTAGCCTTTAGTGTTCCTGAAACTAACAGCACCCAATATGCTAATTAGGCTCTCTAATGTGAGATGGGTGGTCCACAAAATGGTGGAGGTGGTGAACGATCTTCTTTAAGGTGCTCATACACCTTAAATAGTTGTCAGCTAAACACTTGTATGGCCAATGGCAATTCATTCTGACACCCCATACACATTCTGCCAAAGAAGAATGGGCAGTAAGGGCAGTAAGATTTTGGGAATACAAAGCATAGGTGTTAAAGTATAATGCCTGCCCCATCTTTCCCCACAACATCATCTATGGGGAGCAGCATAGTCAGCACACCATACGTATAAGATGGTCAACCGATCCCACCAAAATTGTTGGATTTGTCCAACTTTATGGCTATAGGTATGGGCACATTTAGCTTTCAGGTTCAGAATAGCCAAATGAGGACAACCTTAAAAGGTGGATTAAAACTAGAAAAAAAAATAGAAAAGTGAGTGGCTATAGGTTTTACAGGTGTAGGAACCTCTTCTAAGCCAGAACATTTGCACCCCATAGGGTCACTAAACAGTGGTGTGATAAGCAGATCAAAGGAAACATCATACTAGATATACAATGATATCTGTATGCTATCTCATAGAACATATGACTTGGCTATACAAGGTACGGTATATAAAACTTCACAGTTATGGGACTGTTTATACGGGGGGCAATGAGTTTTCACCCGCTATACACAGACACAGGGTCAGACACGGACAACTGGTGGCCCCTTTGCAAAAACAGCTATAGATCCCTTGTTTTTCAATATCTCAGAATAGAGCGCCCCCTTTATGGGGCCATAGGGCCCCCTTGACTTACTGGACCCCTGTGCAGCCCTGATACCATTGCTTAACTCATAGAATAAAGCAGGTGAGTAAAAAAATCCTGGAACTATTTTTGATATATTATTTATACATCCCATTTGTGGTTCTATTCATACTTTGCATTTATTAATATTTATTACGCATTATTTACATAGTGCCAACATTTTTTTGCATAGGAAGCAAATCCATATCAGTCCCTGTCGTTACTGGAGCAGACACGGATAGGAAATGGGAGATATTTACAAAGGAACGTGTGGGAGAATTCTTCTATTTCAATCATTTTAAAATCGGAAAGTATTGGAGAAGGGTACGGCTAAGAGGAGCGGTAAAAATTACCACATTTATTGTAATAGATCAGCAGTCATTACCCGGCCTGTAGAGATGACACCTCTCCTACACTTGACTTCTGATACCCATATATACACTAAGCCATGCACCTAAAAGACAAGTATATACAGAAGTGGTTCTTAACCAGGGTTCGATCGAACCCTAGGCCCTATGCACGGTTCATTTTGTGTACCAGTAAAAAAAAACCATATACCTATGTCTTGAATTTGGAAAAAAATCCTATTTGATTAATCACTAAAGAAGGGTTCGGTGAATGTGCATATGAAACTTGGGGGATTCGGTTCCTCAAACAAGGTTAAGAGCCACTGACATACAGTATACTGTAATGCCGGCTGCCAATGATCAATGGCAAGCTGTTTCCTTTTCTGGTAGTCACAAACACTGGGTTACCTGTAGTCACCTCTGTGCAATCCCCGCTTCTGCCACTATTGCTGGATTCAGATAGGTCATGTCTAGGGTTGAGTGATCGGGATTGGGAAAGATTGGAACCCGATTGGCGATCAAGCAAATTTCACGATCGGGATCGGCTGGAAAATTATCGAAAATCGGATTCTAAAATCTCAAGATCGGCTAAACACTTGTCATGTCGCTATGCCATTGGATTTTCTTGAAGGGCTAGTTCAACACCTAATTCTCCCCCAACTAATCCCAGTCTATCCCTTTCTATTTATTGCAGGCTCACACGCAGGTTTACTCCTGAGTAAAGGTTGCTAGCTCGCTAGTATCTTGCCAAGATATAATATGGTGTTCTTATCTGTTACTGTGCTTGATCCCGGTTTGTTTCCTGACTCATCTGTGTGTGTAATCCTACTTTCTGCTCTGTATCTGACCCTAGTCTGTTCCTGACCACTGATCCTGTCCTATCACCCCCATCTTATTGCCTGACCACTGACCTCTTATGAATTCTGCCTGTCCTAACCTTGACATATACTCAGATTCCTCTTTTGCCTGATCTCTTAGGTTTTTCACAGATATATTATAACTGGCCAGAAAAGTTGTCACCTACACCAGTGCTACTCCAGATAGCGACCCATAGGCTATGGCTGAAGACACCTCTCAGGTCCATGTTAAACTCTTACCTGTGCCTGAGTATTCGGCCTATTTGATGCCATTAATACTGTAATGTGTCTTTTGCATTGTCATAACAGTTTGGCTTCACTTGCAGGAATTTAAGGGATTGTCCAAAAACTTAAAATCCACCACTAGTCTACGTATCCTGTCACCAGTGGTTGTGTTTCAGGGACACCAATACCACTGAGGTCACGGTTCTGACCAGTGATTGTCTGCAGTGATCACGTGATTGTGTCAGATGTCATCATCTGAGGTCAAGTTGCAGAGATTGACAGGAGACCTGGGTGGGGGCAGTGACATGGAACTAGCAGGGCATTGGTAACGTGAGTTAAATTAGTTTGTTAGTTTAGACTCTTCTTAATTTTTGGTAAAAAAATCTTAAGGGATTACACAAACCATTTCAGGATGAAGAATGGATAATTCTTTAGAGTCTACGTCAAATGTCTGAGTAACCCAGTGGCTTTAAAACTCATCAGTTGACTTTTTATAACATTTATTGGAGGACATGGCACATCTTTGGAAAATACTGGTATATCTATCAGAAATAGGGTTGAGACGATCTTAAGATTTCACAATCTATTTTAAAATCCGATTTCCGATCATTCTCCATTCGAAATTTGCTCGATCGCTGATCGGAGTCCAATCTTTTCCGATCCCGGTTGCTCAACACTAGTCAATGCTTCTCTAAGGGAAAAGTCACTTTTAGGGTTGAGCTGATCTTGAGATAACCTCTGAAAAAGATCGGAATCGGAATTCCGATCACGAGCGTGAAATTTACTTGATCGCGATCGGAATCTGATCTTTTCTGATCCCAATCGCTCAACCCTAATCAGAAATAATTAAGTAAAATTAGAATCAGACTATTGGTATCATTTTGGTAACTTTATGCGCCATGTTCGTCATCTTATGAAGTGTTGTATCTATTGACAATATTGATATATCTCCATGACCGTATATTCTTGTATTTTTAGACAAGTTTATATGTACACACGGTCCCAGTTTGCTTTGAGCAGTTCTACCTGGTGGGCACCTACAGATGGTTCCTTCCTTACCTTTCTTTGGGCCTCTAGATATTCTAAGATTGGAGAGATCCTTTGAAAAAACTAGAGAAGAGCAAGTAGTATTTGATCGAGTAGGTATTCGATCGAATACTATGGTATTCAAAATACTCGTACTCGATCGAATACTACTCGCTATTCGAATGGAAAAATTCGATGCAGAACAAGCGTTGATTGGCCGAATGCTATACAGTTGGCCAATCAACGCTGGTTCTTCTCCTACCTTTAGAAGTCTTCTCCGCGCAGCGTCCCCACTGCGTCTTCTGGCTCTGAATTCACTCTGTCAGGCATCGGGCCTGGGCACAGCCAACTGCGCATTCCCAGCGCTAAAAGAAAATGGCCGCTTTGACTGTAAGCGGCTATTTTCTTGTAGTGCGGACATGCGGAGTCGGCTCTGCCCAGGTCCGGTGCATGGCAGAGTAAATTCAGAGCCGGAAGATGCCGCGGGGATGCTGTACGGAGAAGACTTCTTGGAGAATCCAGCCCGACCCTCACTCGTGGACTTGGTAAGATCAATTTGATCGGATGTTGTCTACCCCTGAAACAAGCATTTTTCCCCCATAGAGTATAATAGGATTCGATATTCGATTCGAGTTGTCGAATATTGCGGGGCTACTCGAAACGAATATCGAATATCGAACATTTTACTGTTCTCTTATCTCTAGAAAAAACAAAAAAAATAACTTTTATGTCAGACTCTAACCCACTTAACCAGAATTTACCACTGAGTGCTGTCCATGATCCATGGAAAAGTAGAGCAGGTTGTACTCTTTGGTGGATCAGAAACATGGCTCCGTTTTCATGGACCTGACTCGAAAGTCAATGGGTTCATGAAAAGAAGTCAAAACAGCCTGGATCGCAACACCTGTCTAATGCATGAGGTGTATTTTATTTTTTCAAAGTCATTCATTTCAGACCACTCATATCTGGAGCCAAGATGTAAAGTAAAGAAAGACACGTCTAGTTCTATATTTTATCATAAATGGGTGGTCGTTTCCGACAGGGTCAGGTTCTCATCAGACAACGTGGAATGTTGGCCATCCCTTACTTACAATCTCTTCTGGTCTTCACCTAAATGTTTCTTACATTTCCTCCCCTGCACATTGATTACCCTCCATGCACCTTTCTGTATCTTCCATCCCCACTTAACTATAAGGCATTTTCAGAAGTCATTCATCATAAACCACTTAAAATAAAGCCAGCGGCACTCACTCCATTAACAAACTGATGCTTTCCAGAAGATGTTGATGTTATCCTGAGGAGTATGCAGACAGTGACCACATGGTAATGGAGGTGATAGTTTAGTTAGCATTTTTGGAGACAGCATTTACTTTATCCCTCTTTTTACAAAAATGTCATTATGTGCATGCCGGTAATTTAGACTAAAAGCTTTAATTATCACCATCCTGGAGAACTTCTGTATACAGAGTATAGAGAGTATACAGATAGCAGTGCTCTACAGGACTGTTTCAGTCTACTGCATAGCATACTACATAGTACAACTCTCGGGCAACTTTATGCTTAGACCCATTGCCTTATCCAAGAACATATCGGGCTGTATGAGTTGGCTTGTGGGATACAACATGAAAAAAGTTGGACAAAAAGTTGACATTGAAAGTATCTAAGTTGAGTTATTATTAGAGATGAGCGAACAGTAAAATGTTCGAGGTTCGATATTCGTTTCGAGTAGCCCCTCAATATTTGACTACTCAAATTGAATATCGAATCCTAGTATACTCTATGGGGGGAAAATGCTCGTTTCAGGGGTAGGCAACATTCGATCAAATTGAACTTATCAAGTCCACGGGTGAGGGTCGGGCTGGATCCTCCGAGAAGTCTTCTCCGTGCAGCGTCCTCGCGGCGTCTTCCGGCTCTTCATTCACTCTGCTAGGCATTGGGCCTGGGCAGAGCCGACTGCGCATGTCCGCACTACAAGCGGGCATGCGCAGTCGGCTCTGCCCAGGCCTGATGCCTGGCAGAGTGAATTCTGAGCCGGAAGACGCCGCAGGGAAGCTGCACGGAGAAGACTTCTAAAGGTAGGAGAAGAACCAGCGTTGATTGGCCGACTGTATAGCATTCGGCCAATCAATGCTGGTTCTGCATCAAACTTTTCCATTCGAATAGCGAGTGGTACTCGATCGAGTATGAGTATTTTGAATACCGTAGCATTTGATCGAATACCTACTCGATCAAATACTACTCGCTCATCTCTAGTCTCTACCCAAAAGAGCCATGAACTGCTAGCATAAGAGCATAGGTGATGAACATATAATCCTATTGATTACCACTGATCTCAAGAAGGTGATCCTGTGTCTTCTGCTGTACGGGGTATTCACGTTTTTGTTCTATGACTCAATTCAAGGTTTGTTGGACAGAGAAAGATACGAGAATTTTGTAGGTGAGCACTGTATACAGGACTTGTCATCAGTCCCATAGAGACTGCATATATGTGAGCACCACTTCATTCAAATGGATGACATACAATCTCCATTCACATGACCAATGGAGATCCCAGCAGCTGGACCCCCATGATCATACATCTATCATTCATCCTGGTGTCCTGGTTAGCGCTATTGTCTTAAAGTACATTGCTGGAGCCCCAGGTAATGATGAGTGAATCTTGTGCGATTCTTTTTGAGAACATGTGATAGATTTACATGTAAATTTCATTTTGAACCAGAAGTGCTCCATAATCTCTTAAGATCCCAGAGTATAATAATCGGAGGCCCAGGAAAGGTGTAGAAAAATAACTAGGGTTGAGCGATCGGGATCGGAAAAGATCGGATCCTGATCGTCGATCAAGCAAATTTCATGATCAGAATCAGCTGGAAAATGATCGGAAATCGGATTTTAAAATCGATCCTGAAATCTAAAGATCGGCTCAACCCTAATAATAACCAACTCATACTCACTTTTCATCAACTTTTTGGGGCTCCAGTCTTTCCTGGATGTTCTTGGTATCTTCCAACCTCCTATGTGCCATCAGCGACCCTTGGTCAATGCTGAGATGCAACTACATGGGGGGAAATAACATTATGACACTTTGTCAAAGCCTTGGAAAGGGGAGTATGAGTATTTTATTCTTTTTCCATAGCGACTCTGGGTTTCCAGTTACCTGAATAGACTCAAGAGTATGATAATGACTTGGACAAACCCCAACATCTTCGAACTTGACCAAATCCGAAATTTTTGGAACGTTTTAAAATGGGAACCAAGGGCTCTCCATGCTTGCGTGGGACTCTTACCACACTTCAAAAATATACTGATAGGTTCAATTTAGATTGTTACCCCCTGTCCCAGTGAGGACAAGGACCAAAGTAAGTGATGACAATAAAAATGTGAAATAGACATCGACAGACACAAGATATATATATATATATTATATTATATTAGACAGCGCTTGGTATATCCCGTTCCCTCAAGTATAAGTAGAGGCTAACCTAAGGCATTTAAGGCTTTTTTCCTAATAATTATAAGCCAATGTCTTTGGCACAAGGGGGAAATATATTTTAAAATAACCAGTCATAATCTCCCAAAAATCCCCCATCATTTTGCTAATCCGTAATAAAAGATTGTGCTATTTAACCGAGGCTTCATGTAAAATCAAACATTGTGTCAATCGGATTTTGTTATTTGCTCACTATAAATCTATAGATCTCTCCAAAATGTGTGTTCCATTTGTTTAAGTGTAATGTGAAATTTTGTGGATTTCGAGCAACGTGGCCTTAAACCCACATCAAACGTCCAATGTTTTATATGTCTCTTTTAAAGGACTAATGGAAAGTGGGATTTTAAGTGCAGGTCTGGCATTCATTTCACTTGTTAAAACCCAAAATGTAAAATGTACCGTCTTCTCTTTTCCCGTTCAGACAATCCCGTAGATCGTATGACTGTTCCAGTGTGGGAAATGCATAGATTCCTTATGACATAAGCAGCCCAACGTCTACTGAATTCTTTTAGACAGACATCACTTAATGTAAAAGATTATCTGCTTTCCGAAGCCCCCCAGTATTCCTCCAGGGTCCCGAATAAACCACAGACAGGCGGCTTCTGTGGATCACTCAGGCAAACAATGAAGAAGAAAAAAATAAGCAACCAAAGCGAATACATATTTTATATTTTGAGTTTCTAAGGAAAGTACTCGAGGACCCTTAGGCCTGGAATCATGAAAAGGAGATAAATATTTAAGGCTTGCTGTATTTTATCAGCTACTAAAATGTATGTTATAATTTTTTTTCTTATACCTGCGTTGGATGTCTTGCCCCCCCCCCCCCCCAGTTCATATTAGGAATCCAAAAGGGCAAAGTGAAAATAATTTGCCATGATACAATGTAAATAGGAATGTATTAGAAGGTATGAACATTGTAGCAATAATAATAACAAAAATTACTACGACAACAATAATAATGATGATGATAATAATAGTAATGATTTTTCTTCTTCTTCTTCTTCTAAATATTAATTATTATTATTATTGTTGTTGTTGTTGTTGTTGTTGTTGTTGTTATTATTATTATTATTATTATTATTATTACTATTATTATTGTTATTATTATTGTTGCTTTTATTATTATTATTATTATTATTATTATTGTTATTTATTATTATTATTATTATTATTATTATTATTATTATTATTATTATCAATATTACATGTATTTTGTTACTGTTGTTCTTGTAGCAATGGCCGATTGGAGATGTGGACCAGGATTTTATGTAGGGATAAACTAAACTAAAATTAAATTTAAAAAAAGTAAAAAAATAAATAAATATAAATATATACTCGAGTATAAGCCGCGTTTTCATCACAGTTTTTGTGCTGGAAAAAATAAAGCCCCCCTCGGATTATACTCGAGCCAAGCGAAAAAAGAAAAAAAAAAATATTTTATTTTATTTTTTTTTTCTTTGGGGGGGGGGGGGAAGGGGTGAGTCTATGACCAGCTGCAATATTAATGTATAGAATCTCCCATAAAATAGTGAAAAAAAGAAGCTTTAAAAAAATAAAATAAATAAAAGTTCTAAATGCCTCCTTTCCCTAGAATACATATAAAAGTAGGAGATGACTGTGAAACACAAACACATTAGGTATCCCTGTGTCTGACAGTGCCCAGTCTACTGAATATAGGGGATCTGCAGTGCTCCTGTTCCGTCAGGAAGGGGTTAATAGGAGCACTGCAGATCCCCTATATACAGCCAGGCTGAATTCCAAGTGGAGGAAAAAAAAAACAGTCCTCAAGCTCAGGGAAGGGGCAGACAGACAACCAAAACACCCCCTCCCCTTCCCCAGCAACTACTGCACCCAAAAACTCCGACCATTTTAATTTTTTAAATTTTCCAGTAGCTGCTGCATTTCCCCCCTCAGCTTATACTCGAGTCAATACGTTTTTCCATTTTTTTCTGGTAAAATTAGGAGCCTCGGCTTATATTCGGGTCGGCTTATACTCGAGTATATACGTAGGTAAACAAAGGTAGAGTTTATTTTCACTCAAAAAGGTAGTGCAGCAACAAAAGGAAACAATACAGAAATAAATCCCTGCCCGGCTAGGCTCTAACTAAACATAGAATAGGTTACCTCACCTAGAATAACGGAAATCCAAAAGCCAGTAGAATCATTCAGGACACAGCTCCAAAAATATGACCTCTCTTTTGGCTCTCCAGCCAAGCTCTGTACAAAAAGTCTGCTGGCTTCTTAAGCCTCCGTTGATCAGCAGACTCTCTGCAGCTGAGTCGCTGCCGAAACACCCCCATAGTGTGGACTGGAGGGGGGTTGAATGACAGGTTCCACTACCAACCTACCTGCCATTCCTAAAAATCCAGCCCAATACTGAGCATTTACCAAAATGCTCAGCAGACGAAAGTTATATATATCTATATATATATATATATATATATATATATATATATATATATATATATATATTATAATATATATATTTCTTCCATATATATATATATATATATATATATATATATATATATAATTTTACATAAATTATGATTGCCATGGTTTAAAGCCAAATCTTACAGAACCCATATCGCTACCATATATTTCATTGCACATAAAACTGCTGCTTCAGTATCTTTTAGCTTTTTTTTTTTTGTGTGTGCTATCATCCAGGGAAGCGGTGAAGTGTAACTACAAGATAAGATACATGTTAAGTGATAAAAGGTAAAATACATGATGCTAAAAGTAGATGTCACCAATGGGAGATTTACAATGCTGCTCGCTTTATGTATCTGCACAAGATCTGGAATAGCTTTGTGAAATGGCTTAGCTTGTGTTGAGTAAAGGACAAGTCAATGGTCTGAAACCCAATTGGTGACTCCTTTGCATGATCAAATTTTAAACCTCACTGAAGACACGAACTGCAGAATGAATGGCTGAGCACACCGGCGCATAATATCAGCTCGGGATGGAAGATACTCGCTCTGAAAATAAATTAAATTTTACAAGCTAGAATGCATTAGTATATCATTTTATATATAAAAAATTAAGGCATATTTTCGGAGCCGGTAGGAAGTATTACAGGGTAGAATTATTCTGTCAATAGAGTTGCCCGGGATTTCTAAAAAAAAAAGTGTTAAAAAATTCATAAAATAAAAACTATTTTCATCGGATAATGACGGTGACACAATTTCAGTAGATTTTGCAAAACTTTATGACAACACGTACATCCACATGACTATAACAACCAATCACTGGCCTCAGCAGTCATATGCTATATCAGCTAGCATGCCACACAGTCTAGGGCGTATCTACCGGGGTAGCAGTGGTATCGGCTGCCACAGGGCCCGGGACATTAGGGGGCCCGGTGGCAGCCACTATTAATGCAGTTTTTTTTTTTTTTTTTTAATAGGCTGTTACCTGCTGTAGTAACTCCAACAGGTAACGGGCCATACTTACTGACCGATCCTGGCTCGTGCTTACAGCCGAAGGTTGGTCAGTAAGGCTGCGGGCCCATGAACCCAACAAACACTATCATTATACTCATCATTTACCCATGTCGCCACGGGGCCCCGCCATTCCTAGTTGCACCACTGCATGCAGTGATTGGTTGCAGTGTACGTGCATATACAGCAGGCCGCCATCTTGCCTGAGCTTCTCACTGAGGTCTATGGGAGAGTTCTCTTAACATGGTCTATGCAGGTAGAGGGCGTAGAAAAACTGTGACATCATCTATTGTCAGTAGTGGATGTAATGATGTGTGTCAGGTAGTGTAATCTATAAAGGTGTTATCCATCATTGTAATACTGTTAGTGATGCAAATGAGGTGACTGCTGCAAAAGGAAATCATTACATATTTGGTTAGCGTAAATCTATTATTAGGTTTAGTAGATAGAGTTAAAGGGATTCTACCATGAAAATACATTTTTTTCTCGTTGACACGTAGGAATAGCCTTAAGAAAGGCTATTCTTCTCCTACCTTTAGATGTCTTCTCCGCGCCGTCGTTCGGTATAAATATCGGTTTTTGTTGGTATGCAAATGAGTTCTCTCGCAGCACTGGGGGCAGGCCCCAGCACTCAAACAGCACTGGGGGCATCCCCAATGCTGTGAGAGAGCTGGCGGTCAAACTTCTAGGCCTCGGGCAGAGCCCACAAGAACATGGCCACTTACTGTGTAAGCTGCCATTTTTCCTGTAGCCACGGGCATGCGCAGTCAGCTCTGCCCAAGGCCTAGAAGTTTGACCGCCAGCGCCGGAAGAAGAGTGAAGAGGCCGGTTTCTGAAGGAGATGGACACGGCGCTGGAGAGTTCTCTTGCAGCATTGGGGATGGGGTTTTTTCCTAGTTAGACACTAGAGAAAAAAACATCTCTATTCA
Source organism: Leptodactylus fuscus (assembly GCF_031893055.1). Classification (NCBI taxonomy): domain Eukaryota; kingdom Metazoa; phylum Chordata; class Amphibia; order Anura; family Leptodactylidae; genus Leptodactylus; species Leptodactylus fuscus. The sequence continues at coordinate 18,789,502 of NC_134273.1, read as the reverse complement.
CGCTAAAAATATCTTTCCTATAGCATGAGATTTCTATACCGTGTGGTGGAGCATGCTCGCTGCTCGCAATCGCATTATGTTATGTTCTATTATGGAGCTGTGAGTATCATTTAATTAGGTGATGGATTTGTGCATCAGACAGTCCAGGAGCCGTCATTTCTACATCCTGAATATAATATTTTAGCCCTGAGACTTCACATGTAGATCACGTGTCTACAGCTATTAAGAAAGCCTCAGCTTCATCGGATTCTCAAGTGTTTGGAAGGCGAGTGTTCATTCTTCATAGAAATTCCAATTGTGTCATCGGCTTGGGGTGTAACTGAAACTTGAAGAAAATGCTGATTTATCAGGTTTTTGGAGGTTTATTCAGACGAAAATGACGCTACAGGTGGAAATAATTAACAAAATGTCAAGTAATACAGTGGGAAATTGGGGCATGGAGAAGTCTACATTATGTATGTGGATAGTTGAGCTGTTATCTTTATAATGGTCCCTGATTTATACATAAATTGTAGCTTTATAGTTTTGATGTCTAGTTACTATACAGAATGGCTCTCTATTGGCTGACACAAATGCTCTATTCCCAAATTTCTAAATTTTGTATCAGAATTTTACATTTTGAAAAATATCTATCTATACACTGTATGTTCCAGTCTACCCTTGAGTTCTGTCCTCGGGGATGGATATAGTCTCCCATAAAGGGAATAGTCCATATATTACAGAAGGGTATATGATCACTGGGGTGGGGTTTGATCACTGGGACTCCAACTGATCACAAGAATGGGGGTTCCATTTACCGTTTACATGGAGCCATGGTCACACATAGAAATACTTCTCTCTACAATTCTAATAGGACTGATGGATATAGCCAAATGCAGGGCTCTGCTATTGCCATCAGTCCCATAGAAACTGAATGGATAGTAATGTACATGCACAAACAAATGGGGGATGTAGGACCTTTGTTCTTGTGATCCAGTGGTTGAAACCCCCGCGAAAATACATTTATCACCCATCCTATCCATACATGTTTTTATAACCAACCCATTCAAAGAAACACTAAATATAGAAAATGCTCAAAAAAATCTTATTCTAGAACTTTCTCTCTTAATACCCAATTTTCCTTCGCTGCTATTCTGTCTCATATTACCATTAAGATGGAGAGACAAATACAAGAAGTATATAGGAAGTATTCTCTAGGTCCGTGATGGTGAACCTATGGCACAGGTGCTAGAGGTGGCACTCAGAGCGCTCTCTTTGGGCACCCATCTTTGGAACAGATTATACTGTGTGGAGGCCACTGTGGAGCAGATTATACTGTGTGGAGGCCACTGTGGAGCCGATTATACTGTGTGGAGGCCACTGTGGAGCAGATTATACTGTGTAGAGGCCACTGTGGAGCAGATTATACTGTGTGAAGGCCACTGTGGAGCAGATTGTACTGTGTAGAGGCCACTGTGGAGCAGATTATACTGTGTTGGGGTCACAGTGGAGCAGAAAGCTCCATAAAGTCCCATTCATATAACCGTATTTTGCAAGTCCGTAATTGTCTGCGATTGTGGAGCCGCACATTATTAAGTTTACATTCCCATGTTGGCACTTTGTGATAAATTAGTGGGTTTTGGGTTGCAATTTGGGCACTCGGTCTCTAAAAGGTTCGCCATCACTGCTCTAGGTGTTCCTGGAACTTACATATGTTCCCCCTCCTTATTACTATTCACTGTCTGCAGCAGGAACCTCTCCCCCCTACTTTGTTAGCAGAAGGACAAAAAAGACTTCAACAACTTCCTTCACTGAGCTATATCTCAGCACCCATTCAAAGAGGAAAGCACTTAACCTATCTATCTGTTTTGCTGGGTTCTGGTGATAAACTCCATTTAGCTGTTTATAGCGGGTAGAATTTGCAATGTACTAAAGTAAAATTTAACCTGTGGAATAAAATATCTAATTTGGGTCCATATCTCAACCCCACACAACTCCTTGTCCACTCTCGAACACCATTTTGTTTTTATGATCTAAGAAGGTCCTGAACATTTCCTTTGAAGTCTCCCAAGTTCCCTAAGTCCCTAACTCCCGGTGGGGGGCGGTAAACATTTTTAGATCCATTTTAATTGTCACCGGTGAGATGTTTAACAAATCCTATTCAAGTGCATGCCGCATTCTGAAAATCATTATTTCACCAGCTGCTAAGAATGATCAAGTACAAGTTATGACTCCACTTCCCGTGGTGACACGTGTCCAGGTCGGGGGATTATGTGGTAGATATGGATCTTGGAATTCAGATTCCCTCGGGGGCTCTCAGCCTTGCCAGCCTCGTTTGTATAAATATAATTATAATTAACGGCCTTGATTGTGAAGCATTCTGCCTTCAGAACATGGTTTCTTAATGTGACGCTGCAAGCAACTGCTGACATTTCTGTTTTGACTGAAGCGGTCTTCACATGAAACAAAGCTACGATCAGGAAAATGTCCATTGTGGGAAATCGCCGCACATGACAGGCGATTTATCAGAATGTGTCTGAGCAAAGCTATCTTACTTTTAGCTTAAATGTTAAAATTGATCATCTGGGTAATAAGTAGAAACTTTGATCATTTTGAGCAGGTAAAAAGTTCTTATTTGTTCTTACAAAAATATTCCGTTGAGAAGATTTTTTTATATTTTTAACATTTTTTATATTATTATTATTATTATTATTATTATTATTATTATTATTATTATTATTATTATTATTATTATTATTATTATTATGTTATATATTTCTTGTGCATCTCTATTATGTTGGAATTGATTGATATGCAATGTCTTAAGATGTCCATACACAACAGAATGATGTCAATGGTGCCGTCTGACTACTTGACTAATCCACATGCATAGGGGATTCCGTTTTGGTTGGTTCTTACTTGCCTAATCCTTTTGTTCTCAAGGAAGAGAAACCCCCACGGTGATGTCTGGCAGTGACTTATTTCTTTCACCCTCTTAGAATACATAGACAATCGGGTGAGCTGGACATTCATGCTTATGGAGAGAGGTCCAGAGAAACAGTTGTCGGCTGATGAACCATTTGGCCAACAGTTATGGAAGACATATGAGCATGTTAAAAGGGGTTGTCCGATTACAGACTCTTCTCTTCTAGCTACAGGATAGGAGATAAGTGTCACATCATTGGGGAGGTCCAACCACTGGGATCAGAGTCCCTTCGACAGCAATCTCCAATAGCTTCCCGTTGGCACTGGTGCTTCATTCAAAGCAAGGATGCAAGGAGACTTTAGGTCCATCATTCTCCTTATCACTTATGTTTTTTTGGATAGAGATAAGTGTAGTGATATACCCCTTTAAAAATATAAAATATGGACTGTAGGTCATTGGAATTTCCCAATCTAAACACTGACCTGGAATCAGGACTCCAAGCATAATAGTCCTCCATGAGGATAGGAGTCCAATGATTCCAGGGGAAGTAGGGACTCCTAGGGTTATGAATCACTATTGTGTCTCAGCTTAGTGTTTGGTCCAGGAATTATGGCCGACATATGGTTCATTTTTAACAGATTGAATACACCCGTGTGCAACAGGCCAAAGATACTGATAACCTATCCAAGTAGATCACCAATATCTGATTATTGGGGGTGACAATGGAAAACTGCCATTTTCTCCAGAGACTACCTATATGATACAAACTCTGGTGTGGACTTTGTAGTGCAACGCAACTTGTTGTAAAACAGTCTCTAACTGCCAGTAGATGAAGGAAATCTGACTATTCCTTCACACTATGGGACAGATCCAATATTAAAGTGTTTATTCTGGCTATGCAGTTCTCTGGTGGGTAAATATTACCACTGGGTCAGCAGAACTTAACCTTTCCTGGTCCAACCCTTCAATATAATGTCAAACAGTGAATAACTAAGGTCATGGAGGCTTATTGATCTACTATATTACACTAATATATCATAGTCATAAGGTTGATATACTAATTGACCTAATACTGTTTTGTGGTCATGCATGGATCTTGTACATAGCTACAGTATAGACTCAGAGCTGATATATGTCCTAAGGTCAGCTTGTATATGTCAACAAATTGCTCATTATTAGTACTGCACCATATTGTGGCCTATGTACCCTCTATATTCATGACAAGTCACACTCCAAAAACACAGCATAGACATAAATTAACATTAATAGATTGTAAAGATACATAAAAGTGAAGCCGATAAGAGCACTCTAAATGGACATCCCCCGTGGAAGGGGAGCTTAACAGTGTTCTACACTATGTTTTATAGATAGGTTCCTAGGAGCCCTGACAGTGTCCTACACTATGTTTTATAGATAGGTTCCTAGGAGCCCTGACAGTGTCATACACTATGTTTTATAGATAGGTTCCTAGGAGCCCTGACAGTGTCATACACTATGTTTTATTGATAGTTTCCTGGGATCCCTGACAGTGTTATACACTGTTTTATAGATAGGTTCCTAGGAGTCCTGACAGTGTTCTACACTATGTTTTATAGAGAGGTTCCTAGGAGCCCTGACAGTGTCATACACTATGTTTTATAGATAGGTTCCTAGGAGCCCTGACAGTGTCATACACTATGTTTTATTGATAGTTTCCTGGGATCCCTGACAGTGTTATACACTATGTTTTATAGATAGGTTCCTAGGAGCCCTGACAGTGTTATACACTATGTTTTATAGATAGGTTCCTAGGAGCCCTGACAGTGTTATACACTATGTTTTATAGATAGGTTCCTAGGAGCCCTGACAGTGTTATACACTATGTTTTATAGATAGGTTCCTAGGAGCCCTGACAGTGTTATACACTATGTTTTATAGATAGGTTCCTAGGAGCCCTGATAGTGTTATACACTATGTTTATAGATAGGTCCCTAGGAGTCCTGACAGTGTTATACACTATGTTCTATAGATATCTTCCTAGGAGCCCTGACAGTGTTCTACACTATGGTTTATGCCATGTTAAGGTATGGTTTGTTCCAGACTTATAACAAATCTTGGACCCAATCCATCTTAAATTAAACGAATCCTGAAAGGTTGGCCCATTTCTATTCAGGATTCAACTATACAAAACAGAATCCTGAGGAAGCACCTGGGTGCACTTTATATACCCCACCTTCCAATGTCATAACTGCACTTGGACGTTCAAAATGTCGAAAGAAGTTAAAGAAAATTTCTTCCAAAAATATCTTGACCAGGTACATATATAACTAAGCCAAACCAAAAAAGTTTCTAACAACCAGTGTCCAAGACAACTCATGACCCCAACGGCTAAACATATTCTAGAACTTTCTGGAAACTTTTATGAAACGCAAAATTCTTCCTCTCTAAAAGGAAACTTTTCCATCTCTTCTAGGTTCATTTCTTCACACCATCCCCAGTCATCAATGAACAATTCAAGTAGAGCCCCGGCCCATAAACTTTTTATGTGCCTCCCTCCCAACCCAGTTTCTGACCTTTCAAACAAGACAAACCTTTGTGCAAAATACAACACCCAAAAAAGTCAAAAAAGTCACAGACCCCACTTAATACCTTTTACAATGGGCTCGAAACGAGTCGTCTAACAAAAATCAGCTCAAACCCATTAAGTGAGTCTTTCCTGGCAATTACCAGACGCTAATTGTTTGTTAGCTCAAATAAACTATGTTTTTCCCCAAAGTTTCCGTCTTCCCGTGACCTCTAATCAAGCTCGGGCAAATTTCCATTTGACAATAGGATCTAATTTGTTTTCATTGTTGTTTGAGATAATTACAAAGCAGCCACCATGCAAATGACCGCTTCTTTATTCTTAAGCAAAACTGCAGCGGGGACAAAAGAGACCGAAGGAAATCAGTCGCCTTGCGCCCGCTCGCTCCAATATTCTCTCATTTACGGTAGCCCTATATTAGCGTAGCTGAAAATGCTTGGGAAATAAAATGTCACATTGAATATAGGGTGATGACTTTATAGGACGCTTACTATGGGGATGGCCACTTTACAGCCACGGAGAAATCAGCTTTAATTAATGTAAGTAGCAGAACCGCTTCTAATTACTGAGCATCAAGGCTCGCATGCAAATGCAAAAAACGCTGATGGATCAAATCCTTCCGCTTCCCTAGGAGAACACTGGGGCTAACAGTTTTTGTCATATATTCGGGGCACACTTGAAGTATGCCTGCCGGCGCTCTTGTATGGCGAAAGCGCTGAGATGTGTTTTATGTTTCTTTAAAGCGCAGACTGTGATTCGGTGGCTTTTTAGTCGCGCGGGTAATAAACACATTATTCAGAGAGATTATTCCTTCTGTGTCATTAAGTCTTGCTAGCACATTAATTTCCAAGCAAAAAGTCAATATTAATTGCGGGAATTAAAGTTCTGTTGCTTAAGTGGCGCAGGTTTTAAAACAAATGGACTGGTTTTTATTTTGCTATTATGGTCGTGTTTATTTGTTGCTTTGCTTTTTTTTTCTTTTCCAGCTGTTTAGAATTCATCTACGGCAACTTACTTGGAATTTGGATGTAGAATAAGTTCAAAGACGTAGAAAGAGGATGGCAAGTCTTAAGGTGTCTCCAAAGGTTTGGAACTAGAGATGGACGAAACACTTCGTCACGAGCTGGATTAGACCAAGATGTTGGAATCAAACTCAACTTAGACTCAACTTCCGTTATGTCTTTTGGCCCTTCTCCCGGCTTCCTGGTGACGTCATGTGTCATATGCCTGACCCTTGTTTTTACAGATATTTGCCATTGGAGGAGAATCTGGTCATCTCCATACCCATTAACGGGGTGGCCGGTCATACCAAGATTGATAGACCATCAATAGGAGATTAGTGGGGTTCCAACTCCAGGCCATCAGCTGATTGAAGGGGTAGCAACGGTAATGGCTGCCACAGGCCCTAGGACATTAGGGGTCCTCAATGTTTTTTGTTTTAATAGGCCATTACTTACCCCTGCAGGAAATGGGACCTATTTACTTACCGATCCTGGCTCCTGCTCACAGCCGCCTGCGCTTCCCCTTCTGCGGATGCGGCTATGAGCAAGAGCGGGGATCGGTAGGTGAGGCCGGGGGCCTGCGAACCCCACAAACACTGCTATCATTATACTTTGGGGTCTTTTTATACCCCACAGTATAATGATCGGAGGCCCAGGGAAGGGGAGGGAACAACAAAACACTATTACTTACCTCTAGAGATGAGCAAATAGCATTCGAAACTGTAGTTTCGAATACCTCGTTCCATAGGAATGAATGGAAGCGGCCAGCGCTTAACTCCTTGCTGTTCGCCCCCTCCCATTCATTCCTATGGGAGGGGGTGAATCAACTCTACTTACCTCTCCTGTGCTCTGGCAGGCTTCGGGCCCTTTTGGTGATATCCCAGATGTCACGTGGGCCGAGCTTGCGTCCTTATGCATCGCAACACCTCTTGTTCAAAGTATATAGCCATGTGCATGTCCATCTCATGAGCTAGGTATTGGAGATACAGATCCTCTATTCACTGCTAATAGAAATAACTTTTCATCCTGTGTATCATAGAAGTAGCATAGCTGCATGGCAGTGTAGATAAGCACAATCCATCTCCAGAGGAAGAACGTGAGCCTGTTATATCATCAGCTGCCAGAGGGGGGAGGAGACTGATTCAGCCAGTTCCCTCATCAGCACAGATTAGCAGCATCACCAAGCAAAGAGTGATGAAAGGGTTATTATATATGGTGTTTAGTAGACGAAAAATAGATGTATTTACAATGCCGAGGAACCTTCTCATAGTCTAAAGAGTCTACAAGCTATAGAACAATGGCGCGCGCTGAGAGCTATACAGACAGGGAATATAAGAGACGCAGAGCGCTCACGTCTGTACATCAGTCAGTATATGGAAATGATATTCTTATGAGCATACTCACATTTCCATAATTAATTAGAAGAAATACATAACAAAGAGGAGAAGAACAATACCTCCACACTGCTCAGATCCGCACAATGCAGATCAATAATGAATAAATATTACATTCATAACACAGCACTTCAGCCCCATTCACTGCAATTATCATCTAATATCACGTCTGAACATGTGATTACAAAGAGCCCATTATACGAGGAGCCGTGTACAGCCGCGAACGCTCTCAATCACTCCGCCAACTGGCAAAATTCTTTATTTTCCAAGGAAATTGAATGCAAAAATTGAAAAAGAAAAATGAATGCAAAAATCTATGAACAATGTATAGAAACCTCACCATAGACACCGCAGGGGGTAGAGAGGATGGCGGTATCTCTGACTAATATTCTATCGCCGTCACTATAAAGGAGTCTGCAGCGGCCAAAATGTTTAATAGTATAGAATATAATTTAATATATATATATAATATAGTAAAATAATAATCTATCTATCTATCTATCTATCTATCTATCTATCTATCTATCTATCTATATATTATAATACAGTATATAATATATAATAATATATATATATATATATATATATATATATATATATAGTAAATTGAGCCCAAATTGTATATATATAATTGTGTTGAATTCTAATGTATATAATGTGCAATATTGTATAATATCCAATATTATAAAAAATATTATACAATATTATATAACATACAGTATATTATTGTCTTATTATATTATTGTATTATTATACAGTATTATTGCCTTGCATGTGTCCTCAGAAAATTACTTTTTTAAAACTTTTTTAAAGGTTTTATGTTTTTCTCCTATTTGTAAGACTTTTTTAAAAAAATTTAATCTTTATTTCAAAAAGTATTAAAATCTGCAATTTTCACTCTGGCTACTAAGCCTAATCTAGATGGACACTTGCCAAATCTGTAGGAGTTTTCTTTTGCAGCAGTCACTTAATTTGCATCACACGTTGCGAAAGGGGGGCAGAGATAGCAGTTACTACCAGGCCCTGAGGGCTTCAAAGCTCCTTCTGTGGAATAAAATATAATAGTATTACCAATGATAGAAGGTTGGTAGGAGTCTCTACAGATTATGTATTGGGACCCAGGATGTTCATTTTATGTCCTCTTATTACAATAGAAGATAATACCTCTATAAATAACACCATTGACCAGCGCCGCACCTCTAATGAGATCAGGTGAGGCGGCGGCAGACACGGCAATTTTTTTTTTTACTTTTCTTTTTCTCTAAACCAGCGCAGGAGAGGGCAGCTCTGAAAACAACCTGAGCGACCCTCTCCTGAGCTGGTTTAGACTTCTGCGCCTCAGCGCAGGAGGCGTCATCACACCGCCTGCGCTGAGACTCAGACGTCTCATTGCTGGCTGCAGTGAACAGGAAGCAGCGGGAGTAGCGGCAAGGTCGGTAAGCTAAATACTATTTTTTTGTTTTATAATAGGCCACTACCTGCTGGAGTATCGGCCTATTTACCTATCTGCCCAGGCCTGCTCACTGCCGCCCCTGCTTCCCCTTCTAGTATAGGCCGCAGTGGGAGGCAGTGAGTAGGCCCGGGCCCAGGTCGCGATCCCGCTACCGCTATTATTATACTCGGGGGTCTTTTCAGGCCATGTCACGTGGTCTGGGACATTACCATATAGGCCCAAAGCCTGTGCTAGCAGTACCATATAGGCCCGAAGCCTGTCCTAGTAGTAATAGCCTGATACTGCTAGCACAGGCTTTGGGCCTGTATGGTGCTGCTAGCAGTAAAATCCTGTTACCATACAGGCCCAAAGCCTGTGCTAGTAGAGATGAGCGAACAGTGTTCTATTGAACTCATGTTCGATCGGATATTAGGCTGTTCGGCATGTTCGAATCGAATCGAACACCGCGTGGTAAAGTGCGCCATTACTCGATTCCCCTCCCACCTTCCCTGGCGCCTTTTTTGCTCCAATAACAGCGCAGGGTAGGTGGGACAGGAACTACGACACCGGTGACGTTGAAAAAAGTAGGCAAAACCCATTGGCTGCCGAATACATGTGACCTCTAATTTAAAAGAACAGCGCCGCCCAGGTTCGCGTCATTCTGAGCTTGCAATTCACCGAGGACGGAGGTTTCCGTCCAGTTAGCTAGGGGTTAGATTCTGGGTAGGCAGGGACAGGCTAGGATAGGAAGGAGAAGACAACCAACAGCTCTTATAAGAGCTAAATTCCAGGGAGAAGCTTGTCAGTGTAACGTGGCACTGACGGGCTCAATCGCCGCAACCCAGCTTTCCCAGGATCCTGAATGGAATACACTGTCAGTGTATTCCCGTATACCCGATATATACCCCGATACCCGTTCCAACGGTGTGCCCCCCCACCTTCACCCCAGAAATACCCTGCAAGACCCCTAGCAATAGAATTGGGGCTATATACACCCACAATTTTTACTACTGGTATACAGTGCCATTGTCTGACTGGGAATTCAAAGAATATATTGGGGTTATAAATACCCTCATTTCTTGCTACTGCCATATAGTGCCAGTTTCTGACTGGTAATTCAAAGAATATATTGGGGTTACGTGCACCCACAATTTTTACTACTGGTATACAGTGCCATTGTCTGACTGGGAATTCAAAGAATATATTGGGAATACAAATACCCTCATTTCTTGCTACTGCCATATAGTGCCAGTGTCTGACTGGGAATTCAAAGAATATATTGGGGTTACGTGCACCCACAATTTTTACTACTGGTATACAGTGCCATTGTCTGACTGGGAATTCAAAGAATATATTGGGGTTATAAATACCCTCATTTCTTGCTACTGCCATATAGTGCCAGTTTCTGACTGGTAATTCAAAGAATATATTGTGGTTACGTGCACCCACAATTTTTACTACTGGTATACAGTGCCATTGTCTGACTGGGAATTCAAAGAATATATTGGGGTTATAAATACCCTCATTTCTTGCTACTGCCATATAGTGCCAGTTTCTGACTGGTAATTCAAAGAATATATTGTGGTTACGTGCACCCACAATTTTTACTACTGGTATACAGTGCCATTGTCTGACTGGGAATTCAAAGAATATATTGGGAATACAAATACCCTCATTTCTTGCTACTGCCATATAGTGCCAGTGTCTGACTGGGAATTCAAAGAATATATTGGGGTTACGTGCACCCACAATTTTTACTACTGGTATACAGTGCCATTGTCTGACTGGGAATTCAAAGAATATATTGGGAATACAAATACCCTCATTTCTTGCTACTGCCATATAGTGCCAGTGTCTGACTGGGAATTCAAAGAATATATTGGGGTTACGTGCACCCACAATTTTTACTACTGGTATACAGTGCCATTGTCTGACTGGGAATTCAAAGAATATATTGGGGTTATAAATACCCTCATTTCTTGCTACTGCCATATAGTGCCAGTTTCTGACTGGTAATTCAAAGAATATATTGGGGTTACGTGCACCCACAATTTTTACTACTGGTATACAGTGCCATTGTCTGACTGGGAATTCAAAGAATATATTGGGGTTATAAATACCCTCATTTCTTGCTACTGCCATATAGTGCCAGTTTCTGACTGGTAATTCAAAGAATATATTGGGGTTACGTGCACCCACAATTTTTACTACTGGTATACAGTGCCATTGTCTGACTGGGAATTCAAAGAATATATTGGGAATACAAATACCCTCATTTCTTGCTACTGCCATATAGTGCCAGTGTCTGACTGGGAATTCAAAGAATATATTGGGGTTACGTGCACCCACAATTTTTACTACTGGTATACAGTGCCATTGTCTGACTGGGAATTCAAAGAATATATTGGGAATACAAATACCCTCATTTCTTGCTACTGCCATATAGTGCCAGTGTCTGACTGGGAATTCAAAGAATATATTGGGGTTACGTGCACCCACAATTTTTACTACTGGTATACAGTGCCATTGTCTGACTGGGAATTCAAAGAATATATTGGGGTTATAAATACCCTCATTTCTTGCTACTGCCATATAGTGCCAGTTTCTGACTGGTAATTCAAAGAATATATTGGGGTTACGTGCACCCACAATTTTTACTACTGGTATACAGTGCCATTGTCTGACTGGGAATTCAAAGAATATATTGGGAATACAAATACCCTCATTTCTTGCTACTGCCATATAAGGCCAGTGTCTGACTGGGAATTCAAAGAATATATTGGGGTTACGTGCACCCACAATTTTTACTACTGGTATACAGTGCCATTGTCTGACTGGGAATTCAAAGAATATATTGGGAATACAAATACCCTCATTTCTTGCTACTGCCATATAGTGCCAGTGTCTGACTGGGAATTCAAAGAATATATTGGGATTACGTGCACCCACAATTTTTACTACTGGTATACAGTGCCATTGTCTGACTGGGAATTCAAAGAATATATTGGGAATACAAATACCCTCATTTCTTGCTACTGCCATATAGTGCCAGTTTCTGACTGGTAATTCAAAGAATATATTGTGGTTACGTGCACCCACAATTTTTACTACTGGTATACAGTGCCATTGTCTGACTGGGAATTCAAAGAATATATTGGGAATACAAATACCCTCATTTCTTGCTACTGCCATATAGTGCCAGTGTCTGACTGGGAATTCAAAGAATATATTGGGGTTACGTGCACCCACAATTTTTACTACTGGTATACAGTGCCATTGTCTGACTGGGAATTCAAAGAATATATTGGGAATACAAATACCCTCATTTCTTGCTACTGCCATATAGTGCCAGTTTCTGACTGGTAATTCAAAGAATATATTGGGGTTACGTGCACCCACAATTTTTACTACTGGTATACAGTGCCATTGTCTGACTGGGAATTCAAAGAATATATTGGGAATACAAATACCCTCATTTCTTGCTACTGCCATATAGTGCCAGTGTCTGACTGGGAATTCAAAGAATATATTGGGGTTACGTGCACCCACAATTTTTACTACTGGTATACAGTGCCAATTTCTAACTAGGAATTCAAAATGCGCAAGGCTCCCGGAAAGGGACGTGGACGAGGCCGTGGGCGAGGTCGGGGGAATGGTTCTGGGGAGCAAGGTAGCAGTGAAGCCACAGGGCGTCCCGTGCCTACTCCTGTGGGGCAGCAAGCATTGCGCCACTCCACAGTGCCAGGGTTGCTTGCCACATTAACTAAACTGCAGGGTACAAACCTTAGTAGGCCCGAGAACCAGGAACAGGTCTTGCAATGGCTGTCAGAGAACGCTTACAGCACATTGTCCAGCAGCCAGTCAGACTCTGCCTCCTCTCCTCCTATTACCCAACAGTCTTGTCTTCCTTCCTCCCAAAATTCCGAAGCTTTACAGAACAATAACCCAAACTGTCCCTGCTCCCCAGAGCTGTTCTCCGCTCCTTTCATTGTCCCTCAACCTGCCTCTCCACGTCACGATTCCACGAACCTAACAGAGGAGCATCTGTGTCCAGATGCTCAAACACTAGAGTCTCCTCCATCTCCGTTCGATTTGGTGGTGGATGACCAGCAACCCACCCTCATCGACGATGATGTGACGCAGTTGCCGTCAGGGCATCCAGTTGACCGGCGCATTGTGCGGGAGGAGGAGATGAGACAGGAGTTGGAAGAGGAAGTGGTGGATGATGAGGACACTGACCCGACCTGGACAGGGGGGATGTCAAGCGGGGAAAGTAGTGTGGATGTTGAGGCAGGTGCAGCACCAAAAAGGGTAGCTAGAGGCAGAGGCAGAGGTCAGCAGCTTAGGCGAAGCCAGGCCACACCCGGAATCTCCCAAGATGTTCCAGTTCGTACCCAGCCCCGAAAAACTCCCACCTCGAGGGCACGTTTCTCGAAGGTGTGGAGTTTTTTCAAGGAATGCGCCGAGGACAGATATAGTGTTGTCTGCACAATTTGCCTCTCGAAATTGATTAGGGGCTCTGAGAAGAGCAACCTGTCCACCACTTCAATGCGCCGTCATTTGGAATCCAAGCACTGGAATCAGTGGCAGGCAGCAACGGCAGGACAAAGGCCGCCTGCCGTTCACGCCACTGCCACTGCCTCTGCCACTGCCTCTGCCTCTGCCACTGCCACTGCTGACTGTGCTGGCGATGCACTCCAGAGGACGAGCCAGGACACCACTTCATCTGCCTCCGCCACTTTGTTGACTTCTACCTCATCCTCCCCTGGTCCTGTCTTATCTCCTTCTCCTGCACCATCAAAGGCACCATCAGGCGTTTCTTTACAACAACCCACCATCTCTCAGACATTGGAGCGGCGGCAGAAATACACTGCTAACCACCCACACGCGCAAGCCTTGAACGCCAACATCGCTAAACTGCTGGCCCAGGAGATGTTGGCGTTCCGGCTTGTTGAAACTCCCGCCTTCCTGGACCTGATGGCAACTGCGGCACCTCGCTATGCCGTCCCTAGCCGTCACTACTTCTCCCGGTGTGCCGTCCCCGCCTTGCACCAGCACGTGTCACTCAACATCAGGCGGGCCCTTAGTTCCGCGCTTTGCACAAAGGTCCACTTGACCACCGACGCGTGGACAAGTGCATGCGGACAGGGACGCTACATTTCACTGACGGCACACTGGGTGAATGTAGTTGAGGCTGGGACTGCTTCCCAAACTGGCCCGGTGTACCTCGTCTCCCCGCCTAACATTCCTGGCAGGGACACGAGAAGAACACCCCCCTCCTCCTCCTCCTCTACCGCCTCCTCCTCCGCCACCGCCTCCTCCTCCGCCACCGCCTCCTCCTCCGCTGTTAGATTGACCCCAGCTACGAGTTGGAAACGTTGCAGCACTGGCGTTGGTAGACGTCAGCAGGCTGTGCTGAAGCTGATCAGCTTGGGGGACAGACAGCACACTGCCTCCGAGGTGAGGGATGCCCTCCTCGATGAGACGGCAATATGGTTTGAGCCGCTGCACCTGGGCCCAGGCATGGTCGTTTGTGATAACGGCCGGAACCTGGTAGCAGCTCTGGAGCTTGCCGGACTCCAACATGTTCCATGCCTGGCCCACGTCTTCAACCTAGTGGTGCAACGTTTCCTAAAGAGCTACCCCAATGTTCCAGAGCTACTGGTGAAAGTGCGGCGCATGTGCGCCCACTTTCGCAAGTCGACAGTAGCCGCTGCTAGCTTAAAATCTCTCCAGCAACGCCTGCATGTGCCACAACACCGGCTTTTGTGCGACGTCCCCACACGCTGGAACTCAACGTTTCAGATGTTGAATAGAGTGGTTGAGCAGCAGAGACCTTTGATGGAATACCAGCTACAAAACCCTAGGGTGCCACAAAGTCAGCTGCCTCAGTTTCACATCCATGAGTGGCCATGGATGAGAGACCTTTGTGACATCCTACGGGTCTTTGAGGAGTCCACAAGGAGGGTGAGCTCTGAGGATGCGATGGTGAGCCTTACAATCCCGCTCTTGTGTGTTCTGAGAGAATCCCTGATTGACATCAGGGATAACTCAGATCACACAGAGGAGTTAGGGATAGCATCCGATCCGTCACAGCTGGAGAGTAGGTCCACACATCTGTCCGCTTCACTGCGTTTAATGGAGGAGGAGGAGGAGGAGGAGGAAGAAGAGTTGTCCGATGATGTGATGGTGATACAGGAGGCTTCCGGGCAACTTCGAATCGTCCCATTGTTGCAGCGCGGATGGGTAGACATGGAGGATGAGGAGGAAATGGAGATTGAACTTTCCGGTGGGGCCAGAGGAGTCATGCCAACTAACACTGTGGCAGACATGGCTGAGTTCATGTTGGGGTGCTTTACAACCGACAAGCGTATTGTCAAAATCATGGAGGACAACCAGTACTGGATCTTTGCTATACTTGACCCCCGGTATAAAAACAACATCTCGTCTTTTATTCCGGTAGAGGGGAGGGCCAATCGCATCAATGCTTGCCACAGGCAATTGGTGCAGAATATGATGGAGATGTTTCCAGCATGTGACGTTGGCGGCAGGGAGGGCAGTTCCTCCAGTAGGCAACCAAGTTCTCACCGGTCCACACAAACGAGGGGCACACTGTCTAAGGTCTGGGACACCTTGATGGCACCCCCTCGCCAAAGTGCCGCCACGGAGGGTCCTAGTGTCACCAGGCGTGAGAAGTATAGGCGCATGTTGCGGGAATACCTTTCCGACCACAGCCCTGTCCTCTCCGACCCCTCTGCGCCCTACACGTATTGGGTGTCGAAGTTGGACCTGTGGCTTGAACTTGCCCTATATGCCTTGGAGGTGCTGTCCTGTCCTGCCGCCAGCGTCCTATCTGAGAGGGTGTTCAGTGCAGCCGGTGGCATCATCACTGACAAGCGCACCCGTCTGTCAGCTGAGAGTGCCGACCGGCTCACTTTGATAAAAATGAACCACCACTGGGTAGAGCCGTCATTTTTGTGCCCACCTGTGTAAAGCACCCCAACATGAAACTCCATGTCTGTACTCAACCTCTCCAATTCCTCCGCATCCTCATACTCATCCACCATAAGCGTTGCACAATTCTGCTAATACTAGGCTCCCTCCACCCTGATTTCCCCCAACTCTGCTGGTTAGAGGCTCCCTCCACCCTGATTTCCACCAACTCTGCTGGTTAGAGGCTCCCTCCACCATGAATTTGCCCAAACTGGGCTGTTTAGAGGCTCCCTCCACCATGAATTGGTCCAAACTGGGGTTTTTAGAGGCTCCCTCCACCATGAATTGGTCCAAACTGGGCTGTTTAGCGGCTCCCTCCACCATTAATTGGTCCAAACTTGGCTGTTTAGAGGCTCCCTCCACCATTAATTGGTCCAAACTGGGCTGGTTAGAGGCTCCCTCCACCATGAATTGGTCCAAACTGGGCTGTTTAGCGGCTCCCTCCACCATTAATTGGTCCAAACTTGGCTGTTTAGAGGCTCCCTCCACCATTAATTGGTCCAAACTGGGCTGGTTAGAGGCTCCCTCCACCATGAATTGGTCCAAACTGGGTTTTTTAGAGGCTCCCTCCACCATGAATTGGTCCAAACTGGGGTTTTTAGAGGCTCCCTCCACCATGAATTGGTCCAAACTGGGCTGTTTAGCGGCTCCCTCCACCATTAATTGGTCCAAACTTGGCTGTTTAGAGGCTCCCTCCACCATTAATTGGTCCAAACTGGGCTGGTTAGCGGCTCCCTCCACCATTAATTGGTCCAAACTGGGCTGGTTAGAGGCTCCCTCCACCATGAATTTGCCCAAACTGGGCTGTTTAGAGGCTCCCTCCACCATGAATTTGCCCAAACTGGGCTGGTTAGAGGCTCCCTCCACCATGAATTGGTCCAAACTGGGGTTTTTAGAGGCTCCCTCCACCATGAATTGGTCCAAACTTGGCTGTTTAGAGGCTCCCTCCACCATTAATTGGTCCAAACTGGGCTGGTTAGAGGCTCCCTCCACCATGAATTGGTCCAAACTGGGTTTTTTAGAGGCTCCCTCCACCATGAATTTGCCCAAACTGGGCTGTTTAGAGGCTCCCTCCACCATGAATTGGTCCAAACTGGGCTGGTTAGAGGCTCCCTCCACCATGAATTGGTCCAAACTGGGGTTTTTAGAGGCTCCCTCCACCATGAATTGGTCCAAACTTGGCTGTTTAGAGGCTCCCTCCACCATTAGTTGGTCCAAACTGGGCTGGTTAGAGGCTCCCTCCACCATGAATTTGCCCAAACTGGGCTGGTTAGAGGCTCCCTCCACCATGAATTGGTCCAAACTGGGGTTTTTAGAGGCTCCCTCCACCATGAATTGGTCCAAACTTGGCTGTTTAGAGGCTCCCTCCACCATTAATTGGTCCAAACTGGGCTGGTTAGAGGCTCCCTCCACCATGAATTGGTCCAAACTGGGTTTTTTAGAGGCTCCCTCCACCATGAATTTGCCCAAACTGGGCTGTTTAGAGGCTCCCTCCACCATGAATTGGTCCAAACTGGGCTGGTTAGAGGCTCCCTCCACCATGAATTTCCCAAAACTTGGCTGTTTAGAGGCTCCCTCCACCATGAATTGGTCCAAACTGGGCTGGTTAGAGGCTCCCTCCACCATGAATTTGCCCAAACTGGGCTGTTTAGAGGCTCCCTCCACCATGAATTGGTCCAAACTGGGTTTTTTAGAGGCTCCCTCCACCATGAATTGGTCCAAACTGGGCTGTTTAGAGGCTCCCTCCACCATGAATTTGCCCAAACTGGGCTGGTTAGAGGCTCCCTCCACCATGAATTGGTCCAAACTGGGCTGGTTAGAGGCTCCCTCCACCATGAATTTGCCCAAACTGGGCTGTTTAGAGGCTCCCTCCACCATGAATTGGTCCAAACTGGGTTTTTTAGAGGCTCCCTCCACCATGAATTGGTCCAAACTGGGCTGTTTAGAGGCTCCCTCCACCATGAATTTGCCCAAACTGGGCTGGTTAGAGGCTCCCTCCACCATTAATTGGTCCAAACTGGGCTGGTTAGAGGCTCCCTCCACCATGAATTTGCCCAAACTGGGCTGGTTAGAGGCTCCCTCCACCATGAATTGGTCCAAACTGGGCTGTTTAGAGGCTCCCTCCACCATGAATTGGTCCAAACTGGGGTTTTTAGAGGCTCCCTCCACCATGAATCGGTCCAAACTGGGTTTTTTAGAGGCTCCCTCCACCATGAATTGGTCCAAACTGGGGTTTTTAGAGGCTCCCTCCACCATGAATTGGTCCAAACTGGGCTGTTTAGCGGCTCCCTCCACCATTAATTGGTCCAAACTGGGCTGGTTAGAGGCTCCCTCCACCATGAATGTGCCCAAACTGGGCTGTTTAGAGGCTCCCTCCACCATGAATTTGCCCAAACTGGGCTGGTTAGAGGCTCCCTCCACCATGAATTGGTCCAAACTGGGGTTTTTAGAGGCTCCCTCCACCATGAATTGGTCCAAACTTGGCTGTTTAGAGGCTCCCTCCACCATTAATTGGTCCAAACTGGGCTGGTTAGAGGCTCCCTCCACCATGAATTGGTCCAAACTGGGGGTTTTAGAGGCTCCCTCCACCATGAATTTGCCCAAACTGGGCTGTTTAGAGGCTCCCTCCACCATGAATTGGTCCAAACTGGGCTGGTTAGAGGCTCCCTCCACCATGAATTTCCCAAAACTTGGCTGTTTAGAGGCTCCCTCCACCATGAATTGGTCCAAACTGGGCTGGTTAGAGGCTCCCTCCACCATGAATTTGCCCAAACTGGGCTGTTTAGAGGCTCCCTCCACCATGAATTGGTCCAAACTGGGTTTTTTAGAGGCTCCCTCCACCATGAATTGGTCCAAACTGGGCTGTTTAGAGGCTCCCTCCACCATGAATTTGCCCAAACTAGGCTGGTTAGAGGCTCCCTCCACCATGAATTGGTCCAAACTGGGCTGGTTAGAGGCTCCCTCCACCATGAATTTGCCCAAACTGGGCTGTTTAGAGGCTCCCTCCACCATGAATTGGTCCAAACTGGGTTTTTTAGAGGCTCCCTCCACCATGAATTGGTCCAAACTGGGCTGTTTAGAGGCTCCCTCCACCATGAATTTGCCCAAACTGGGCTGGTTAGAGGCTCCCTCCACCATTAATTGGTCCAAACTGGGCTGGTTAGAGGCTCCCTCCACCATGAATTTGCCCAAACTGGGCTGTTTAGAGGCTCCCTCCACCATGAATTTGCCCAAACTGGGCTGTTTAGAGGCTCCCTCCACCATGAATTTGCCCAAACTGGGCTGGTTAGAGGCTCCCTCCACCATGAATTGGTCCAAACTGGGTTTTTTAGAGGCTCCCTCCACCATGAATTTGCCCAAACTGGGCTGGTTAGAGGCTCCCTCCACCATGAATTGGTCCAAACTGGGTTTTTTAGAGGCTCCCTCCACCATGAATTTGCCCAAACTGGGCTGGTTAGAGGCTCCCTCCACCATGAATTTGCCCAAACTGGGCTGGTTAGAGGCTCCCTCCACCATGAATTGGTCCAAACTGGGGTTTTTAGAGGCTCCCTCCACCATGAATTGGTCCAAACTGGGGTTTTTAGAGTCTCCCTCCACCATGAATTGGTCCAAACTGGGGTTTTTAGAGTCTCCCTCCACCATGAATTGGTCCAAACTGGGGTTTTTAGAGGCTCCCTCCACCATGAATTTGCCCAAACTCTGCTGGTTAGAGGCTCAATCCACCCTGATTTTCAAAACAAATGTTGGTGCCAACCTCAACTTACTACAAGGGCCAAATTCACTGCTGGTGACAAGCTCTCCTCACTGCAAGTGCCAAATACACATGTTTCAAGGTGTTTTCCTACTGTCAGAGAGGTGGTATTGAGTGTGTAAAGTGTGTAGTTGTTAGGCTGTGATGTTGGGGTAATAGAGGGTCTTTGGTGTGTTAGATGCCCCCAGACATGCTTCCCCTGCTGTCCCAGTGTCATTCCAGAGGTGTTGGCATCATTTCCTGGGGTGTCATAGTGGACTTGGTGACCCTCCAGACACGGATTTGGGTTTCCCCCTTAACGAGTATCTGTTCCCCATAGACTATAATGGGGTTCGAAACCCGTTCGAACACACGAACATTGAGCGGCTGTTCGAATCAAATTTCGAACCTCGAACATTTTAGTGTTCGCTCATCTCTATGTGCTAGCAGTAACACTATTAATGTCCTAGACCACGTGACATCTGACACATAATCATACAGGCCCAAAGCCTGCTGGGATTAACATCGGATCCCGGAGAGGTGAGTAACAGTGTTTATTATGTTCTTTCACCTCCCCTGTGGCTCCGAGTATTATAAAAAGACCCCTGAGTATAATAATAGTTCATGGGGGTGCAACTGTGGGGCATATTAGAGCTTGAAAGGTCCACTGTGGCCCATGTAACCTCTATTATACCCCACAGTCTATTGTGCCACTGTGGGGCATCATATAGACTGCAGGGGCCACTGTGGGACATACAGTATGTATATATATATATATATATATATATATATATATATATATATATATATATATATAGTGTGTGTGTGTGTGTGTGTGTGTGTGTGTGTATAGGGTTGGGTCTGTGGAGAAGTGAGGAGTCAATGATGTCTGTGTTGCAAACTTTACAGAGTCAAGTCAAGTGTTTCGGGCCTGTGTGAATATTGCTGTATGAGCCAACGACAAAAATACCAGAACTCTTGTCTGTCACCATAAGGACTCTCATTATCTAACTGATGGGAAACAGATCTGTCAGGGCAGTCACATCAGCTATAAAAGGAAGCCGTGACAGTAATGTGAACAGCGGCTTATATCACTGCTATCTATGTCTATATCATAAGCACAACATATTATTCTGATGTCAGACACTGATGACTAGACAGAGATGAGCGTCTATATCTGCGCTGCTTATCTCTCTCTGTAACAGCAGTCTATCATACATCACCCTGCAGGAAGTTACTTCTCCTGTCCCAACCACTGGCTGATATGTCGCACTCCGCCTCGCTTTCTGAAAAGGAGGAACTGCAGCAGTTTGGTGTATTATACAGGACTGTATCTCAGCTGCTGCAGAACCTCATAATACACACCTCAGCTGCTGCACAACATCATAATACACACCTCAGCTGCTGCAGAACATCATAATACACACCTCAGCTGCTGCAGAACATCATAATACACACCTCAGCTGCTGCAGAACATCATAATACACACCTCAGCTGCTGCAGAACATCATAATACACACCTCAGCTGCTGCATAATATCATAATACACACCTCAGCTGCTGCAGAACATCATAATACACACCTCAGCTGCTGCAGAACATCATAATACACACCTCAGCTGCTGCACAACATCATAATACACACCTCAGCTGCTGCAGAACATCATAATACACACCTCAGCTGCTGCATAATATCATAATACACACCTCAGCTGCTGCAGAACATCATAATACACACCTCAGCTGCTGCACAACATCATAATACACACCTCAGCTGCTGCAGAACATCATAATACACACCTTAGCTGCTGCACAACATCATAATACACACCTCAGCTGCTGCACAACATCATAATACACACCTCAGCTGCTGCACAACATCATAATACACACCTCAGCTGCTGCAGAACCTCATAATACACACCTCAGCTTCCGCAGAACATCGCAATACACACCTCAGCTACTGCACAACATCATAATACACACCTCAGCTGCTGCAGAACATCATAATACACACCTCAGCTGCTGCAGAACATCATAATACACACCTCAGCTGCTGCAGAACATCATAATACACACCTCAGCTGCTGCACATCATCATAATACACCTCAGCTGCTGCAGAACATCATAATTGGCCTTACTGTGCATGTGTGTGTTGGAGAAATACAAGATCCACCAGATGAATAATAAATCAGAATAAAATACAGTATTTGACACTTTGGGTTATTTGGGGCTTTTGCAGGGTTGCAGTTAATGATCCTTGTTGTAGTTGAGTCGCGCTGATACGGTAACTGCCACGTATAAGACGCATATCAGGTGCCTGTTATATTTAAGGCCACAGGAGCGCTATAAAATAAACATTACTCGAGCAGTACCACAATTAATTAATCATTAACACAGCAGCTTGATATTGAACACTGTGTACACATAAAACAGCCCTTTAGGGATATACCTGATAACCAGATCACAGAGGCGCTGATGTTCCCTTAAAGGAGCCGCGCACCTACACAAACCAAGCATCAAAGGGAATGGGGAATCTTCTAATTGTCCTTAAAGGGAATTTTTTGTAATTTTTTGAGAAAAAAAAAACCTGAATATTTTTAGCCTTGATCTCATGATAATAGATCCTGTGATATCGTATGCAACGGCTTAAATTGTGACATCGGGACTTGGAGATACAAACAGATGTGCCATTCGAGAAGAAAGAAAAGAACAAAAAGACCCGAGACCTCATTAAACCTTTAAACATTAAAAATAGGATTTCGATGTACCTGCACGTCCCTCAATCGTAGGCCGACATCAAAAGCGCGCCGTGCTTTAATATTATTAATTCACATTGATCCGTCTCACTAACCTGCTATTAGCATAAAGTGGAGGACCGTAGAAGAAGAATGGACTGAAGGAAGGTTACGACTGGCGGTGGAGTCGCTACCGGAGAGATGTCCTCATCCATCCAACTAATGGGTCGACCCTTTCAATAAAAATTCACATAGTTCCGATCTAATTAGTTTGGGATGGAATTGTCTTTTGCCGCTCGATCTTGGATCTTTCGGTGACTTTGACGCTCTCCTCCCGGGGCGTAGTCACTCATCGACTTTAATCCTGACTTTTCGATTTCGATATTTGATGACGTAGCCCATTAGGGGTGAAAATCTCCTGCAAATTTTTGCAATGTGCTGTAAGGTAAGACAGAAAGGTAGATATTTTTTGTTGTAGATGTTGTGGGGGGTTTTAGCCAAACCCAAGGAGTGGGACATATAATGGAAGTTCTTATACTTATCGCTTCTGCTCAATCCACTCCTGGTTGTGGCTCAAAGAAAAACCCCAAAAGAGTTGTGTTTTTGCAACTTTGGGCCTCCACCTAAACGGGTTATCCGGGCTTTCCTTAGGACGTGTCATTAATATTACATCCGTGAGGGACAGCACAGCTCCAAGGTAAGTGTTGCGGTGGTTTTAGGTACCACAGCTCGGCCCCGTTGAAGTCTACGGGACAGCATTGCAGTACCGAACGTCCCCTAAATATTGTACAGTAAATAATCATCACAACTCACCGCATGTAAACGGGAGTCGAGCAGACTAGGAGAAGCTGATATATAGGGATCGCAAGTGTTGGACCCTCACAGACTTTATATTGATGACCTATCCTGAGAACAGGCCATCAATATTAGAAAGTGGATAATCCTTAAGTGATTGAGACTGATTTGTGAACAGGCCATGCAGTGCCGTTGCTTCAAACAGCTGATCCGCAGGAGGCCCGTGTGTTGGATCCCCACTGATCTTCAATTGATGACCTATCCTAACCTAGTATTCCTAAGGATGAGTCATCAATTAATATGTCTTGGAAAACCCCTTTATTATTTGGCTAGTTGAGTGGGTTTATAGGTTGCACTTAATCCAACGTTATCCACCATGTTACTGTGTCACTAAAGGATTTAGGGGACCTTCTTTGCACATAGCTACTTGAATTGTACCCAGTCACCCTTAAAGGGATTCTGTAATTAGACTTATCAACACATCGGAATAGCCTTAAGAAAGGCTATTCTTCCCTTCCCTTTAGAATTCTTCTCTGAGCCACCATTCCCGGTTTTCTATGTATGCAAATGAGTCTCCAGACAGCATAGGCTCAGGCCCCCTGCTTTCTAACAGCACAGGGGGCATGTGTTGCCTAAAGACTCTCCAGGGACGTTCTTCTTCTTCTCGAGGCTGCCTCTTCATACAAAAGTGCCGATTGTGCATGCCCGTTGGCAATTGTTCTGTAGCCAAACAGACAATCATGTAAGAGGCCACAGAAAAATCGGCAACGGGCATGCGCAGTCAGCGCTTTTGTATGAAGACGCGGCAAAGAGGCGATCTCGAGAAGAAAATGGAGAGTGTCGCTGGGGAGTCTTCAGGCAGCACTGGCGACGCCCCCTGTGCTCTCTGGAGACTCATTTGCATACGTCAAAAACTGGGAATATTAACGGAACAGCAGCACGAAGAATAATTCTAAAGGTAGGGGAAGAATAGCCTTTCTTAAGGTTATTCCGACGTGTTGGTAAATCAAAAAGGGATTCTAATAATTGAATCCCTTTAAGACCGGGTTCACACGGAGTATTCTGGCTCGTCATTTGGTACGTAGACGCCGCGGGAGGATTTGCGGGCCGTATACGCTCCCATTGTTTTCAATGGGAGCCGGTACCGTACACGCGGTGCTATTTTGCGGCCGCCGCAAAATCACGGCTGCAAAATAGTGCCACGTGTACGGTACCGGCTCCCATTGAAAACAATGGGAGCGTATAAGGCCCGCAAATCCTCCCGTGGCGTCTATGTACCAGATGACAAGCCAGAATACTCCGTGTGAACCCGGCCTAAGGGTGACTGGGTTCAATTCAAATAGCCCTGTGCAAAAAAGGTTCCCTAAACTCCTCAGGGCTCGTTCACATCTGCGCCTGGTCTCCGTTCTGTAGGTTTCTATTTCCTGCACAAAACAGAGGCAGGAGACGGAAACCTGCAGGACTCTTTCATACCCATTTGAATGGGTGAGAAAGCTGTCCGGCCGTA
The DNA here is from genome assembly GCF_031893055.1 of Leptodactylus fuscus. NCBI lineage: Eukaryota > Metazoa > Chordata > Amphibia > Anura > Leptodactylidae > Leptodactylus > Leptodactylus fuscus. The sequence continues at coordinate 18,764,444 of NC_134273.1, read as the reverse complement.
AGCGGCGGTGAACGTTATATGCTTTCCGCCGCAAAACCGTTTTTTTTAATCTGGACACAGAGTCGGACATGCAGTACTCTGTGTCCGGATTTAAAAAAAAACAGTTTTGCGGCGGAGAGAATAAAACGCTCACCACTGCTCACGGCCGGACCCGGTCTGTGGTTTCCGTCTTCTTGCATGCAGAAGACGGAAACCACAGAACGGAGTGCCGAACGCAGGTGTGAACCTAGCGTTAGTGACATAGTAACATGATGGATAAGGTTGGATCAAGTGCAACCTATAAACCCACCAAGTTAATCCAGAGGAAGGGAAAAAACCCAAACAAGGCTCCTGAAATTCTCCGAAACCCCTTGTAGCTTCCTACAAAAAGGGAAGAGTGGAGTCAGAAGGAGTGGGAAGGATATAAGTCAAAAACGGATTCTGAATTTTGTAGAATTTATTGGCAATATTCCTGAGACTATGGAGTCAGCCCTCCTTCCAAAAAAAAAGGAAATAAAATTGAGCTAAACTTCTATATAAGTGAAAACTTCTCGAATCTCTTCTGAATCGAAGCGATAGAGCCAGGAAAATGAAAAGAGAAATGAAAGCAGATGAGGCGCCAGTGACTCCAACCTATGACTTATTTATCTGATAAAGAAACATATTGATTATCTTCTAACACTTTTTTATTTTTAAGCAATATGTGTTCTATATGCTTTCAGACGCCGAGTCTTAGCTCCGAGGATCAATAAGTGACAGAGCTGCATTTTCCGAGTGTATCAAAGCTTTTTCCCTCTGACATAAAGAAGACTTTACACAAAAGAGACAATCATAGATTGACAAAATCTAATTTATTGTTAGCACATAATGCACTGTGTTTTCAGACCGGGAGGCTTTGCAAATGTTCTAGTAAAGGGAATAAAATACAGGCAAATAGCTCGCAGCAATTATTAGGAACTTTATAAAATACCAGCAAGATGTGCACAAGGACTTTCAAGTTTCATTAGCTGAAAATGTGGTTTTATTGGAAAATATTATTTTGCTTTCTCCCAAAGTCCAAATGTTATTTTTACCGTCTTGCTAAAACCCCGAGCCGTGTGAGGGTAGAAATTTTCTCTTTAATATTCCGCATTTATGAGATTAGATTTTTTTTTTTCTTTAACATTTGCATTGGGTTAAATATTCCTTGCAATGGGACGTGTTTCTATTTTTTTCGGACAAATTAGTTTGACCCATATGGTCTCGTTGTAATGCTGCAAAGGTCCTTTCATTTTTAACCGAAAGGCCCGGAGCTTCAAAACAACAGAAGCTGAATTTGCAAACTGCCCGATACTCTGGCACGTTAGAATAAGGTTGGATTAATCCATACTTGCCTGCTTTATCATGGACGTGTCCAGGAGTCCCTGCACCTAGAATACTTGATGACCATGCCCCTTTTTGTACAGCCCTGTTCCTTGGGGACAAAACCCTTCCTCTTTTATTGAGTACCAATTCTCATGGGCATCAAATCTGCAAATTTTAGAGGGATCAATTGTTTAAAGGGAATGTTAGGGCTTATGGCACAGGTGGGCCATAAACATACTGTAGTTTCCATGCCCCTTTTAATGACACAAACACAGAATATTTGGTGACATTTTTTTGGAGGGCGGTAACCAGCACATGAAGTGTCTATATCGCATATAAGAGGGCAGAGAGCCCACAGGGGATATAGGAGATTTCCACTTGGCCTAGGATGTTTACCCATTATTATAGGACTCCACTCTACACTTTTTGGCTGGAGCCTTCCAGAGGTTTCAGCAGAATTGACAAATATGATCAATAGGTTCCTGGGAGCCCTGACAGTATGATACACTATGTTTTATAGATAGGTTCCTAAGAGTCTTGACAATGTTCTACACTATGTTTTATAGATAGATTCCTAGGAGCCCTGACAATGTTCTACACGTTTAATTTGAAGGGTTGAACAAAAATATCTGATAGAAAATGTAGGAATTGTACACATTTCTTTACAAACACTCCACATTTTAGGAGCTCAAAAGTAATTGGACAAATAAACATAACCCAAACAAAATATTTTTATTTTCAATATTTTGTTGCGAATCCTTTGGAAGCAATCACTGCCTTAAGTCTGGAACCCATGGACATCACCAAACGCTGGGTTTCCTCCTTCTTAATGCTTTGCCAGGCCTTTACAGCCGCAGCCTTCAGGTCTTGCTTGTTTGTGGGTCTTTCCGCCCTAAGTCTGGATTTGAGCAAGTGAAATGCATGCTCAATTGGGTTAAGATCTGGTGATTGACTTGGCCATTGCAGAATGTTCCACTTTTTTGCACTCATGAACTCCTGGGTAGCTTTGGCTGTATGCTTGGGGTCATTGTCCATCTGTACTATGAAGCGCCGTCCGATCAACTTGGCAGCATTTGGCTGAATCTGGGCTGAAAGTATATCCCGGTACACTTCAGAATTCATCCGGCTACTCTTGTCTGCTGTTATGTCATCAATAAACACAAGTGACCCAGTGCCATTGAAAGCCATGCATGCCCATGCCATCACGTTGCCTCCACCATGTTTTACAGAGGATGTGGTATGCCTTGGATCATGTGCCGTTCCCTTTCTTCTCCAAACTTTTTTCTTCCCATCATTCTGGTACAGGTTGATCTTTGTCTCATCTGTCCATAGAATACTTTTCCAGAACTGAGCTGGCTTCTTGAGGTGTTTTTCAGCAAATTTAACTCTGGCCTGTCTATTTTTGGAATTGGTGAATGGTTTGCATCTAGATGTGAACCCTTTGTATTTACTTTCATGGAGTCTTCTCTTTACTGTTGACTTAGAGACAGATACACCTACTTCACTGAGAGTGTTCTGGACTTCAGTTGATGTTGTGAACGGGTTCTTCTTGACCAAAGAAAGTATGCGGCGATCATCCACCACTGTTGTCATCCGTGGACGCCCAGGCCTTTTTGAGTTCCCAAGCTCACCAGTCAATTCCTTTTTTCTTAGAGTGTACCTGACTGTTGATTTTGCTACTCCAAGCATGTCTGCTATCTCTCTGATGGATTTTTTTCTTTTTTTTCAGCCTCAGGATGTTCTGCTTCACCTCAATTGAGAGTTCCTTTGACCGCATGTTGTCTGGTCACAGCAAGAGCTTCCCAATGCAAAACCACACACCTGGAATCAACCCCAGACCTTTTAACTACTTCATTGATTACAGGTTTACGAGGGAGACACCTTCAGAGTTAATTGCAGCCCTTAGAGTCCATTGTCCAATTACTTTTGGTCCCTTGAAAAAGAGGAGGCTATGCATTACAGAGCTATGATTCCCAAACCCTTTCTCCGATTTGGATGTGGAAACTCTCATATTGCAGCTGGGAGTGTGCACTTTCAGCCCATATTATATATATAATTGTATTTCTGAACATGTTTTAGTAAACAGCTAAAATAACAAAACTTGTGTCACTGTCCAAATATTTCTGGCCCTAACTGTAGGTTCCTAGGAGCCCTGACAGTGTTCTACACTATGTTTTATCGATAGGTTCCTAGGAGCCCTGACAGTGTTATACTCTATGTTTTATAGATAGGTTCCTAGGAGCCCTGACAGTGTTATACACTATGTTTTATAGATCGGTTCCTAGGAGTCCTAACAGTGTTATACTCTATGTTTTATAGATAGGTTCCTAGGAGTCCTAACAGTGTTATACTCTATGTTTTATAGATAGGTTCCTAGGAGCCCTGACAGTGTTCTACACTATGCTTTATAGATAGGTTCCTAGGAGCCCTGACGGTGTTCTACACTATGCTTTATAGATAGGTTCCTAGGAGCCCTGACAGTGTTCTACACTATGTTTTATAGATAGGTTCCTAGGAGCCCTGACAGTGTTATACACTATGCTTTATAGATAGGTTCCTAGGAGCCCTGACAGTATTCTACACTATGCTTTATAGATAGGTTCCTAGGAGCCCTGACAGTGTCATACACTATGTTTTATAGATAGGTTACTAGGAGTCCTGACAGTGTTCTGCACTATGTTTTATAAATCGGTTCCTGGGAGCCCTGAGAGTGTTCTATACTATGTTTTATAGATAGGTTCCTAGGAGCCCTGACAGTGTTCTACACTACTACAAGCAATTGCAGTAGTTCAGTTCTAGTTCCACACTCGTGCAACCTTCCGCTATGGAAGCTGTAAGAACCCTCCCGGGCTCCTCCCAAATACTAGAACTTACTGGCTAGACTCTACTAATGGCTCAGATCTCCCCACTTACAATTGTACAGCCCCTCTTAAAAAGAGTCACTAAGGTATATTAAGCTAGCAACACTGGTAGGGCAAGCTCACCTGGATGTTACACCTTTTTCTCCATAAAAATATATGTCTCTGTTTTCAAGATATTCATTTATTTTATTAAATACAAATGAGCAGTCTAGAGCACCATGGGCCGCTCCATTGCTCCAAAGTGCAGTTCCCTACGCTACTCTAGTATGCCTTCCTTTTCCCTCTCTCTTCTTTGAGTGACAGGGCAAGGAGCTATACTGAAATCTCACCTTGCCCTGTGCTCTTGCCACTAGTGTATTAGAGCAATGCAGGGATGGCAATTTGGAGCAACAGAACTGACCCCAGAGCTCCAGACTACTCATTTGCATATTGTGCAATAAATATCTCACCAATGGAGTCACAAATTTTCATGGGTTAATTAAGTTACATTCAGATGAGTCTGACTTATCTAAATGTGTCGTTGATTTAATATGCCTCACCCTGGTGACAGACTCCCTTTAAAGGGACACGGGTCCTTGTGGATCTTCTATAGTGTCCCACACGGCCCTGTTGAAAGCCATAGTGCCTGCACTAAAAATAAAAAGCTTTAGAATCACAAGAGAAGTGTAAAGATTCCTAGCGAAATGGATCTGACCCAAAAATTCTGAAATTGTTTGATGTTTTAACAAAATCAAAGAATTTAGAATTTTTCCTGGACTAAATAAAATGGTCGCAGTGACATGTATTGCAGTAAATTATTATACTATGGTGTTTCTTCGGACCCTAGAATATAATAGGTGGAAGCCCAGGGGGGGTGACAAAAATAAAAAATATTTATTCTCACCTTTCGTTACCTCTTTTGGGCCTCCTCCTGGTGTCCGGAACTCTGTCAGTGGCCTAATAACAGGCCGCAGCAGTGACCCAAGCCAGATAACATGATAGGAGAGCAGTGGTCACCGTAAGGAGGCCCTAAAGTATCGGAAGGTGAGTTTGAATGATTTTTTTTTTGTCACTTCCTCTGGGCCTCCACCTGTTATACTCTGGGGTCTGAAGAGATGCAGAATATAATAATTTCACTTCTTATTATCTGAACAAATTTGGACTGAAACGAAGTAGAGGATCGTTTTGTCTGAACACAGGACAACATGAATCCGTAGGCCTCGATCACATCTGCGTCGGTAATCCATTGCAAGGAGACCCCCCGAACGGACTACCGAATACATTGGCAAGCGGTGTGCAGTGAAAGCACACAGACCCCACAGACAATAATGGGGTCCGTGTGCTTTCCGCAGAGAACATGCGGACAGAAAAGTAGTTCACGATCTACTTTCCTGTTTGCATTTTTCGTGCGGAGACCGCACAGAAAGCACATGAACCCCATTATAGTCTGTGGGGTCCGTGTTCCTTCACTGCACACCGCTTGCAAATGCATTCAGTAGTCCGTTCCGCATGTGAACTCCCCTGAACGGATTACCGACGCAGATGTGAACGAGGCCTAAGAGGTCCACCCATCTGTAATACTCTGCCACTGAATTCCCCTCGCCCACTACGACCGATCGTCTCTGAGGACTCATCAGACTCATCTCTATGAAAGTATAAAGGTGTTTATTTCTAACATGAGGGCACTAATGGCTTTTACACAGGACAGGGGCGAACCTGCCTCTTTCGCCACCCGAGGCGAACTACAGAAAGCTGCCCCCCCACACACACCGGGAGGAGGGGGTGGAGCGGAGGGGGCATGACGGAGCGGAGGGGGCGTGGCTAAGTACAGGGGGCGGGGCTTAGCACCGTTCGCCAGCAGAGAGCAGGCACGGAGACGACCTGCTCTCTGCCTGAGCGTGAGAGGAGGCTGCTGGAGCAGCACTGCTCCAGTGGCCTCCCCAAACGACCGCTCGGTGCTAAGCCAGCTTAGGTAACCAGAAATGCCGCCCTCCCTGAGGCCCTGGCATAGCGCCGCCTGAAGCGGTTGCTTCAGGTCGCCTCATGGGAGGTGCGGCGCTGACACAGGATGATTTGGGACACTAAACCCCTTGTCCATGAGGACCTGAGGGTGGTTAAGTATCCCAAACCGATCTGACCCATTCCCTTTAAGATTAACATTGGCACTAATCAGTACAGCCACGAGTTTAGCAGGAGTCCACTGGGATACTACATTTACCGCCCCTTTAAGAATGATATTTTTGGCGTATACAAAATTTGTGTTGTTCCTAATACTTCGCACCCCTCAATAATTGAACAGGCCGCTCCGCCATCATGCTATAGACGCTCCGAACGCCTATGAGAATGTAAACTCCATTGACATTGAAAATGTCATTCTTCAAAAAAAACGTAACTCTTACTCTGCGGCGAGAATCAGGGAGAATAAGTGCGAAGCGGAGACAGATTATCATTATCAACGACTCGTGTGCCCTTCAGATTTCTTCTAAACAACTTTTCTGCAGGAAATCTCCGAGACGCGGGCCATTTTTTCGTGAAGTATTTTCTTCATCTCTAAGCAGATGGGCAAGCGAAGTTGTTTGGTAGAAGAACTACAGAAGGATCGATAGATGTGTGACGACTTCAAGTTGACTATAACGTGGGGGCTTTTTGGGTGGGAGTCTGAGATGGAACCGTTTCAGGCAGGAAGTTGTAGTTAATTATAGAATATAAAGGGATCTGAGGTCAGGTGGAGCGTTGTGTCTTTCTTCATCATCTCCCTTAGTCTCTGCTGACTTCATTTTGCAAAAGCAGCTGCACCCTTATTATTCAAAAAGAAATGAATAAAAGAAAAAAAATTGATTAGATATCCATCCATTTTCCCCCAAGGGGATGCAGCAGCCAACTTAGATCAGTAATTTTGTTTTCAACACCGCGGTGATGACAGATGTTGTAGCATGCAATTTCGTAACGATATTCCCACTATTCAGGAACATCCTGGCTTCTTGGGTAATAAGAAATCTTCTTTATCTGATGTTTTACATGAGGCTTTGAAAGAAGACAACTTTACTGTGATTACTAAAGTCTTTATAGAATTTTCTAGCTAAGTTTTGATACAGCACCGGCATTTTTAACACTTTGCAGACTGTAAGGTATAGGTTGTAATAGATAGAAACCTGGAGAGTTATTATTATGCATCTATCTATCTATCTATCTATCTATCTATCTATCTCCTATCTATCTATCTATCTATCTATCTATCTATCTATCTGTCACACATCTATCGATTGCATATCAATTATCGTACAGTGCCCAGTATCTATCTGTCTCAGATCTAATCTATCTATCTATCTATCTATCTATCTATCTATCTATCTATCTATCTATCTATCTATCTACAGTGTCTTCCTATTATCTATCTATCTATCTATCTATCTATCTATCTATCTATCTATCTATCTATGTACAGTGTCTTCCTATTATCTATCTATCTATCTATCTATCTATCTATCTATCTATCTATCTCCTATCTATCTATCTATCTATCTATCTATCTATCTATCTATCTATCTGTCACACATCTATCGATTGCATATCAATTATCGTACAGTGCCCAGTATCTATCTGTCTCAGATCTAATCTATCTATCTATCTATCTATCTATCTATCTATCTATCTATCTATCTATCTATCTATCTATCTACAGTGTCTTCCTATTATCTATCTATCTATCTATCTATCTATCTATCTATCTATCTATCTATCTATCTATCTATCTATCTATCTATGTACAGTGTCTTCCTATTATCTATCTATCTATCTATCTATCTATCTATCTATCTATCTATCTATCTATCTATCTATTATCTATGTACAGTGTCTTCCTATTATCTATCTATCTATCTATCTATCTATCTATCTATCTATGTACAGTGTCTTCCTATTATCTATCTATCTATCTATCTATCTATCTATCTATCTATCTATTATCTATATTCTATCTATCTATCTATCTATCTATCTATCTATCTATCTATCTATCTATAACATTTAGACTAGCACCATGTAGTTCTTGAAATAAATTTGCATCAATTCTTTTTTATTATCTATCTATCTATCTATCTATCTATCTATCTATCTATCTATCTATCCATCTACGTTGTATCAATCTGAGTACCTTAAATATCTATCTTATATCAGTTTCTGTACAGTATCTATTTGTCTTATATCAATCTTTGTATTGTATCTCAGAAGAAAAAAAAAAATCCATTAACAATCTACAGTGTCCAGCATCTATCTATCTATCTATCTATCTATCTATCTATCTATCTATCTATCTCCTATCTATCTATCTATCTATCTATCTATCTATCTATCTCCTATCTATCTATCTATCTATCTATCTATCTATCTATCTATCTATCCATCTCTCATATCAGCCCATGCACAGTGCTTATATATCATTTATCATCTAGCCATAGAACGTTCTATCCATCAGGCTCGCCACTGTAGCTATTGATCAGCTTTCTGGTATGTGATAAATAACTGTGTGAAATGAAATTGTATCCAGTTTATGAAAAATAATAATAAAAAGAGCCACAAATGTGATAAAAAAAAATTAAAAATACTACCTGTCAATCCAGTGCATATGATCCAGTGGTATCATGGTGCTCATTGTTAAGGATTTGTCAGTGATGTCATCGCTGCCATGTTTTGTGCCATACTTAGGCTTCTTTCCCATGATATCTCTTCAATCAGTATAAGATATTCATTGTGACAGCTCCCAATGGGTGCATAAACTGATTAAACTGGATCCCACCACTAGGACTTGCAACTTTTCTAAGCCCCATCTCACAGTCTTTGAGAATAGAGAGAAGGGGCTTCCTCCATTGCTATCTATGGCATGTCCAAAAATAGCCAAGGCCGCCAGTAGCTGTACCAACTAGAAAACCTCTCAGAGGGAACCTTCCCTGGGAATCACCTGATCTATATGGGTCTAGATTTAGAAAGATAGGTCACTATATAATACATGGCCATGTGGAGTCCACCAACTCTTTTCAAACCTTGAAGTTTATAGGCCCCAATGAAAAATGTGTAACAGGTTCAACTACCATGTACCAATCATAATAACCATTGTATCCAGCAAGAACCAGTGCGACCCACTATGGCTATGGCCTTTCTTTATGCTTTGGCATAAAAATGGAGGTCCAAAGAAAAGGAACTCCACTCTAGATTGCCTATAAAGCCCATTGGTTCAACCCCTTTAAGGTTCAGGTAATGTTACTCAAAGGGCAATTCCAAATCTAACATATGAGGACCTATCCAAGAATGGGACTGAGGCTTTGTTCTAATTTTGATGACTCTTTGCTATACTGAGTATTTTGGGCTATTGTTGCTTTAAGCAATCTGTTACTGAGTGATCCCGACTTCTTTGGTCTAGTATTTCCTGGACAGAAGGATATGCAATGATTATCCCAAATGGGCAGAACCCACTTGTACCCATTGGCTGTCTAGAGGGTGGTGTCACTGTCGAGATGCTTGAGGCCTTTGCACTCTATGGCTTGACACCTTGTAGTCACACCAGATGGGAAGGTTTCCAATAAATGGAGGTTTTCCGGTCTTTTCAGATCTTCCATCCTGAGTTCCAACATGACCATTGTGGCCACCCATCATTGTGAATTGTTCATCTCAGTATAGGGTTGAAGTCTTGTCTTTACCCATAAACTAGTAGAGCAAATGTTTGCTACAGCTAAAAAAGTTGGACCCATGTGAACTAAGCTACATCACCATGGGACCCCTTCTCTCATGGTGTTAGAAGATTGCTTAGTGTTCTACTACACCATTGAGAATCTACTGTTGAACTTGCCATACTGGGGCAACTGTCTTTAATTCCTACTAGAGATGAGAGAACACTAAAATGTCCGAGGTTTGAAATCCAATTCGAACAGCCGCACACTGTTCGACTGTTTGAACAGATTTTGAACCCCATTATAGTCTATGGGGGGAAATGCTCGTTTCAGGGGTACGCAAAATTCGATAACATTATACTTACCAAGTCCACGAGTTACGGTCAGGCTGGATTCTCCTTGAAGTCTTCTCCCGGCGCAGCGCCCCCGCGGCGTCTTTCGGCTGGAATTCACTCTGCTTCGGCATCAGGGCCTAGGCAGAGCCGACTGCGCATGCGCGGTCGGATCTGCCCCGCCTGACGCCTGAGCAGAGCCGACTGTGCATGCGAGGGCATGCCCGCGCATGCGCAGTCGGCTCTGCCTAGGCCGGATGCCTAGGCAGAGTGAATTCCAGCCGGAAGACGCTGCGGGGACGCTGCACGGAGAAGACTTCTAAAGGTAAGAGAAGAACCATGTATAGCATTCTGCCAATCAACACTGGTTCTGCATCGAACCTTAAACTTCGAACAGCTAGTAGTGTTCGATCGAGTACGAGTATTTCAAGTACCGTAGTATTCGATCGAACACCTACTCGATCGAACACTACTCGCTCATCTCTAATTCCTACTATGCCCGAGCAACGGTTAACCCTACTGGGCCTAACATTTACATCACTGTTGGTAGCAAGATCTAGAAGTGAATGTGTGACCGTTAGGTGGTTGACTTCTTCGAGCACCAGAGTAGCGGGGATCTGGCTGTCGAGACCTTGGCTAGGCTAGGAGCCAAATCCACAATCCAGTGTGGTCCATGCTGACAACAAGAATCTTCTGGGTTACAAAGACATCAAGTTGTCTATCAATAGTTGTAGGCAGAGCCAGTTGAGCGCGTATCAATATGGCTGAGTCTCCACTGTGTGGGGGCACTTTAAGTCTATTACATTAAGGATCTGCTTCCTGTAATTCCCGCAATGATCAAGCTTTAGAAAATAAATAAATAAACACGCTAAGTGACGTACAGAAAAAAAATTGATTTTGTCAGTCTATAATTAGATGTTATAAATAAGTAGGTTGATAGGCTTCTGTTTTGAGTCAGCCAGGAGGAAAAATGAAGGAACGGTTATGTCAGAAAGTTTTATAAACTCTTCAGCATCGCTATCACAACATGATCAGAGCCTCAAACACGAGGAAACGCGGTTGTCTTTCATGAAATGTGGGGTAAAAAAAAGGAAAAGTACAATTCTTGTACAAAAAATTCTGCAATTTCCTAGATTGTTGTCTATAGGGGGCAGTGTTTTAGTAGTCAGTAGAGATGAGCGAGTAGGATTCGAAACGGTAGTTCAATAGGAACGCTTCAATAGGAATGAATGGACACAGCCGGGTCCGGCGTCCTGCCGCTTAACCCCATGTGCGCCGGCCGCTCCCATTCTATGGGAGTGTGTTATTCGAAACAACCGTTTTGAATAGTACTCGCTCATCTCTAGTAGTTAGTAATGGTACAGTAGACATGTTATACTTGAACTATCAAGACACTGTCTAAAAAGGGTTTCGAAAAGTGATTTTGCTTGCCAGTAGGGTTGAGCAATCGTGTTTGGAAAAGATCGGATTCCGATCGGCGATCGAGAAAATTTCACGATTACGTGCCACTCATTCTGAGCGGAGTGTATACTCAGTGTGAAGGCTAACATTGTTAACTTTTCCCACAATGCTTAGCCAGTAGCAAAGCATTGTGGGAAATAATCATCGATCTCGATCCCACCTAAAAAGATTGTGTTCGGAATTTCGATCGCAATCGTGAAATTTTCTCGATCGCCGATCGGAATCCGATCTTTTCCGAACACGATTGCTCAACCCTACTGGCAAGCAAAATCACTTTTCGAACCCTTTTTAGACAGTGTCTTGATAGATCAAGTATAACATGTCTACTGTACCATTACTAACTACTAGAGATGAGCGAGTACTATTTGAAACGGTAGTTTCGAATAACACGCTCCCATAGAATGGGAGCGGCCGGCGCGCATGGGGTTAAGCGGCAGGACGCCGGACCCGGCTGCGTCCATTCATTCCTATTGAAGCGTTCCTATTGAACTCCCAGGTTAGTGTTAAAGACCTAGGAAGAAGGCAGGGCTGGTGGCTTAGGAGAGTGTGGGCGAGTACAGGGCGGGGAGACGTGACGTTTTTGGCAACCTCTGGCGGAAGAACTATACAGTGTACGGAGCCAGAAGCAGAAGGAACCTGTCAGGCACTAGGGCCCAGATAAAAGTGCAACTTCTGTACCTATATATCTATTTCAATAAGCTAAGCATTGCTAGATAGGAATAGGGATTGGTGATTTTCCATGAAATTTCAGACTAGATCGAACTAGAACCAGAGCCGAACCCGTAACACTATTATCTTACACAGAGGTCTCTTAGGACCCTAATGTGGAGCCCCAGGGGAGGCGCAAACATAAAAAAAATACACTGATACTTACCTTTCCTCACCTCTCCTGAATGTCTGGTCTTCTTACCCAGCACCCACCTCTGATACCACGTGGACTGGGGGGGGGTCTTAAATGACCCCAGAGTATAATAGCAATTGGGGGATAACAAACTTGAACCCAAAACTTTGGGAAAGTCCCTTCTTTTTACGAACAGGTTCCCCCATTTCTGGATGGCTTTCTTTCCCCCAATGTTGGCTTTGTATCCATCCATTGGCTGCGGTTCACGCATCGGCTGTTGTTTGTGTCTACTGTATGACTGTCATCCTGCAGATCATTGAGCTGTATGGTAAGTGCATTTCAGTACACTGACGCCTTATTGCCGCCGTACAGCGGTGCGTTCTATTTCTGGTACATCCAGAGTATCTACTGAGGACACGATTACCTGCGAGATCAATAATCTCTGTGATAACAGACAGTCAAGCTGTGTACAAGCAGTGTTCTCCAAAGCACAGAGGATGCGGAGGCCTCACAACAGGACGGGATGCAGTATTCATGAATCTCATACTTAGGTAAACATAAGCACTCTCATATTATATTATTCTAATTCTCAAAGCAGCACAGAGTATGTGAGCACTGCCAGAATGTGCACTTTACTGGGGGGACCCCCTTGATGATTTGGATGGAGTCCTGAGACCCTTGAGTTTGAATACAGGGACGGTCATACAGGGATTCTGCTGCTCCATTTAATGTGTATGTGACTGGTATAGCTAGCAGTTATAGACATTGTGTGGATCGGGCATACGACTGAATTCAACATCCTCCAGAAAACAAGTGGCTCGGGACCCCCCATTTACATGAATGTGGGTAACCTATGGCTGTGATCTCCAACCTGCGGTGCTTCAATAGTTGTGACTTCCCGAAACATCACAACTGTAGACCACAGGCAAAACTAAAACAGTGGCAAAATAAATTGGTCTGACCTGCAATACCTGACACAACCATGACCAAGGCGTGGTGCTGTTTTCAGAATTTTTTTTAAATGGTAGTGGTTCTGCATCAGCTAAGCCAGTGCGAGAATCCAATGTGTGTCCCCAAGCCAAGGGGGTTTCAGGAGATTAGAAAAAAGGGGTTGATTTTTTTTTTTGTTCCACAAACAGCACCACTTTAGACTATAGGCAAAACTAGGGCAATGGCAAAATAAATTTTTGTTCCGCTCTAGAGCATAGGCAAAACTCAGGGTCAATTCACACCAGCGTTTGGGGACTCTGCCCCCCATTTTGCTTAAAATAGGCGGAGAGTTAAGACTTTTCAGGCAGAAACTCGGCGGACTCCATTATGGCTTAATGGGATCCGCGGTAGTCCGATGGTAATCCCTTTTTAATCGGGTAGGGTTTCTGAACGCTAATATGAACCAAAATATGTTCCTGCAATACCAGACACTACCATCAGCAAGGAGTGGCGCTGTTTCCAATTTTTTTTTCTTTTTGCATCTCATGAACCCATTTCCCTTTGTTCCTCACCAGCAGTCTAGTTCCTTGTACTTTCTAATCATCCTGACCTTGATCTAACGGGAATCAAAGCTTCCTCCGCAACATCCCGGCGACTAAATAATTTCCTATTTGTTTGTATTTTGATTCCATCTCCTCTAATAACCAAGAAAGCGTCTTTCCATGTTATTGTCTGAGCGGTTTGAACCCAATAACTTAATATTCCGCGTTCATGCCTAGCCGAGAGTGTACAAGGAGGACATGCGGTATAATTGAATTCCTTACACAGCAAAAGAACAACATGTTTAAATATCTGATACTCTTGCGGGTGATGAAAAATGAATTAAACTCGTTTTGTCCTTGCAGTCGTTATTATTATTTTTTTTTTTTTTCAGGATGGAAAAACCTTTTAGCATTTTGTATCCATTTCATTATCTCCCAAAGCATGAAAAGTAATGGAATTTGCATCAAATCCTGCAAGAGAGAAGGGACTCGGAGACACCGTCAGCTGCCCCTCTTAATCCAATCTTCCCCAATGCAGTTGGCATAGCTGTTGCCAAACTCGAGCAGCGGGGATCTGCCTTTATTAAGGGAAAGCATGAATCTGCGCTTCGCACAAAAAAAAAAAAAAAAAACTGGAATCTTTTTTTTCTATTACACCAGATACTTCCTCTTGCTGAGATTACATGAGAAGTCTAGCGGGAGATGTTATTAAATAGTCTCCGAAATTAGCTGAAAACCCCAATTATCTTAGTTTAGCTCTGAAAAGGACACAAAAGGCTTTAAGGAATGAATATTTGAATTTTCATTATTGTCGATCAGTAGGGTTTCCGAACTCCGAAAAAAAAAAAGACCCTTGTCGGAGAACAGTAGGAGAATGACAAACATGGCACCCCACCCTCACTGTATTCTGTCTATACAGTATTTCTCACGTCGCCGGGGCCTGACAATGGAAAGCGCGATTAGTTATGTAAATCTCCGTGATACTTGCTCCCTCTCGGAGGAAGGGAATGCCTTGAGGAACCCGTCGAGATACCGTTTTTTTTCTGAAGAAGTCGTTAGCATTACTATTCCTATACAGATCTGCTGTGGGAGATAAGCCCGAGCATTTCAAAAGGATACTTTGCTTATTTCTTGATACTTGAACTTCTGAGTCTCCATCGAGTACACACAGGATGGGATTTACACAACTTTTAAGTGTGATTAATATCAATCATATTTTAGTTCTGGGTTCCTGCCGCTTTGCTCCTCAAAGTCTTGTGATGTCAAGCCATCAAACATACAACTCACCTGCTGGGTGTCTGTGTGGGAGACTCTTTGACGGTGAAGAGCGATTGAACGTATGTTGTATCGCAGATGCATATTTCTGAAGAGGGGAAAAAAATTCCAATTTATGGGTCAATAATATCCCTTCAAGTGCGATGCGAAACGTATGAAAGGAAGCAAGGTCGTGGAAATGAGTGTGGGGAGAATGATTGGCAGGACGGGGTTTGGGATTAGAGTTTTGGTCCACCGATCCAAGGGGGGTGAGTTTGCACAACAAATGGTACTCTGGCTTCCTCCCACTTTGGTATTCTCTATACAAAATACAACTGACCCTTGTGGGTGTTGGAGTTGAGCGCCACTAAATCCCCTGCTCCACAATGCTCCCTGAGCTTTGAGTTTCCACGAGACAGGCGAATTCCAAATGTTTGTTGTCATTGTTGTTGTCATAATTGCAACAATTCCAAACGGGCAGGTTTCATTCCAACTTTTGTGCCCATGTTGAAACTTGGAGGTCGCAACTGAAATTGTCAACACTGCAGTTGACATTGAACACTAAGGCTTCGTGCACATGACCGAGAGTCCAATCTGAGGAGGTTCCGATGCTCCATTCTGCCATTGAAATCAATGTAGCAAGGAAAGCACTCAAATGACACTCGGATAGGGTTGAGCAATCGTGTTTGGAAAAGATCGGATTCCGAACGGTGATCGAGAAAATTTCACGATCACGATTGGAATTCCGAACACAATCTTTTTTAGGTGGGATCAAGATCGGTACTATTTCCCACAATGCTTTGCTTAGCCTTCACACTGAGTATACGTTCCGCTCATTCTGAGTGGAGTGTACTGTATACTCAGTGTGAAGGCTCCGCTGCGGTTCCATAGGAATGAATGGAAGCAGCCGGCACACAGCCTTAACCCCTTGCGTGCCAGCTGCCTCCATTCATTCTAATGGGAGACTAAACTAACATCTCTAGTAGCTACTTACCCGCAGAGATGGCTGCTCCAGTGCCCGGTGTTCTCCTTCTTCTTCGCCTCGCTGCCCCTGCCTCCCAGGTTAGTGTTTAAAGAGCTAGGAAGGCGGGGCTTGTGGCTTAGGAGAGTGTGGGCAGGTACAGGGCGGGGAGACGTGATGTCTCCCTCCGAGTACCCACCCACACTCTCCTAACTCGCCCACACTCTCCTAATCTGGGAGGCAGGGGGAAGCAAGGCGAGAAAAGCAGTGTGGAGCGGCAGCGAGGCGAAGAAGAACACCGAGCACCGGAGCAGCCATCTCTGCAGGTAAGTGGACACCAGGGGGGACTAAGTAGCCAGAGGATTAAAAAAAAAATCCTCTGGCTACTTAGTGATTCACTACACAGCGTGGATTCTAACAATTAAAGCTTTCGATTCTTAGATTCCATGCTGTATAGTGAATAGGATTGCTTTTAAAATCCGATCTCCGATTAATAAAAAAATTCCATTGACTTGCATTAGGATCGGAATTGGGATCGAGATCGGGTTCGAATGAAAAATGATCGGAAATCGGATTTTAAAATCGAGCCTGAAAAGTCAAGATCGGCTCAACCCTACACTCAGATGATAAAAAAGAAGCGATACCCCTCTCGGCCTGCACACTCGTCGTGTGCATGATGCCCAATACTGGGTTTTGTAGCGTGTACAGGACGATGGATATTGGAAAATTGATGTGCTTACCCATTACAGGAGATGACTGACGTGGTTTCCACCAGTGGCAATTCTATGTGCCCATCTTATCAAATACAGGAGCACCTACCACAACACCACACATTCAGTATTCGATTTTATATACCTGCTTCATCAGGGGCAATTTCTGGGGATTATGTAGCTCCAAAGATTACAGTTCCACAACATCAGGTCTGGTGATAGTGGAGGCCACAACCCTTGGCTCAGTGTACTTTCTTGTGTGACTCGGCCACTTTCCATTAAATTCCAGCCCAGGGGAGGTGTATAAAAATAAAAAAATACTTATGCTCACCTGTTTTGGGCTAAGCATCTGCTCTGGGGATCTTGCAGTGGTAGATGCTAAATCCTGGTGGGCTAAAGGATCTTTGATGACGCTATGACCATGTGATCAGACTCTTGTGTGGGTGGAGCTATTCTGGATTCTACAGGATAATGTGGCTGCTGAGAATGAGACTGATGGAAGGTAAGAGAAGATAAGATAAAATAATCCTTTAATAGTCCCACAGTGGGGAAATTTCAGTAAGGAGGAGAGAAGAGAATCTGTGTGAGCAAGAGGGGGGAATGGAGGTGCAGGTTGCGTGTGGGTAAGAAGGGTGTATGGGAGTGTAAGCTGTGTGTGAGCAAGAGAAGGGAATGGGGGTGCAAGTTGTGTGTGAGCAAGAGGGGGGAGTGACCACATAATACTGTGTGGGGAACACTGTGAGCACATAATACTGTGTTGGGGCAACTGTGGAGCTTATAATAGTGTGTGGTGGCCACAGTGAAGCACATAATACTGTGTGGGGAACACTGTGAGCACATAATACTGTGTGGGCTCCACTGCGGAGCATGTAATACTGTATGGGGTCCACTGTGGAGCACGTAATACTGTATGGAGTCCACTGCGGAGCATATAATACTGTGTGGGCTCCACTGTGGATCACATAATATTGTGTTTCATCAGACATGATATAATGCAAATGGGTCCAAATGACCTTCTACGTCCAGTGATCACTTGCAATACACTACATGCTACTGTTTGTCCCTTACTTTAACTTTTGCACAATTTACGCTCAGATGAAGCGATTTCCATAGATGTCGGCATATTGTTCTGCTGATATGTGTAGGCTGCTGGGGTCATTTTTGCCTTGATTTCTTGGAGCTTCTCATAAGCAGAAAGTTCCAGAGATTGACCAGCAAAACAATCCTTTGTTTCTTTTAATAATCCTTTGCATACACAGGCTTCTACCAATGTAATTCTAAGATAAGATGGGCCTCATCCATTTCTTAAACTGCGCTGGTAGAATGAGCTCTCATCACTTTCTATGGGCAACAAAGACAGTTTTACTGTAGGACAGTTTTGATGACTGAGGCTCGATGAGTTTTATCCTGTACAATTCACACAAGGGGAACGCGGTTCTGTTTTTCATTGCCCATCCTGTATAAACTGTATTTTTTTTCTATATTAAAGTCTTCATTTAGAATCTTGGCTTTTATCAGTCCATGTGGACGGTTACAAAATAGCTCTGTTTATCAAAGTTGATACATTTGTGTCTGTTCCATAGAACATCCTTTGAAGTTTGGATGGGTGGATTGATAGGTAGGTAGATAGATAGATAGATAGATAGATAGATAGATAGATAGATAGATAGATAGATAGATAGATAAATAGATAGATATAAATAGATGTAACAGTATAGTATACATGAATGTTAGGATTGAATTGGTGAGAGCTGTAAAGTTGCATATTTCCTATTCCTCCTACTCTGGAGAACAGCCTGCATCACAGTAGGAGAAGGAAATTACACGGCTCCATTGCTGTGAGATACAAGTACACATTGTGTATTTTTAATGTTAATATCCATTCTGAAACAACAACAATGGGACATTTAGCTTTCTCTCATTTACATTTTGGTGTGTTCTTGTTTACAGTGAATCCTCAATTTTCGGTTGAAGGTTTGTAAAGTACTGATGGCCCTATAAGCCGCCCTCGTCCCTTGGCTATCAATGTCTGCAGGTCATTAGTTGTGCAGATTATCTCGCTGGAGCAGAAGCCTCACAATCCATCTCTTGGTCATCTTCTCATTTTATACACAGCCATTGGTGACTTAGTGGCAACAGATCAAATATGCAAATGACACATTAAACACTCGGGTCCTGGAAGATAACACATTTTGTTTGTATTTGCTGATCCCCCTCCCCATCAGTATAGCTCAGGTATTAGGCAGATAATCCATTGTTGTTACACCTGGAGTCGTAGACGCTTAACACTCACAGAACATACGCCTAGACCTAATACACATTACATTCAAAGCCCAGTGTACAGTATAGCTGATTTAAAGGGATCCTATCATTTAAACTCAATTTTTCTGCCTAGCACGTAGGAATAATCTTAAGAAAGGCTATTCTTCTTCTACCTTTAAATGTCTTCTCCGTGCCGCCGTTCCGTAGAAATCCTTGTATGCAAATAAGTTCTCTCGTATCATTGGGGGCGGGCCCCAGCACTTAAACAGCACTGGGGGCATCCCTAATGCTGCATGAGAAATTTCCATCGCCACCTCCATCTTCTTCAGGAACGGGTCTTCTTCGCGTCTTCTTCCGGGGTTTGGCTTCAAACTTCTAGGCCTCGGGCCTAGGGCAAAGCCAACTGTGCATGCCCGCTGGCCACAAGTAAATGGCCGCTAACACAGTATTGTAAGCGAACATTTTCTTGCGGCCGGTAGGCATGCACAGTCAGCTTTGCCCTAATCCCGAGACCTAGGAGTTTGAAGAAGACGCAAAGAAAGGCCGTTCCTGAAGAAGATGGAGGCGTCGCTGGAGAGTTCTCTCGAAGCATTGGGGACACCCCTAGTGCTGTTTGAGCACTGGGGCCCGCCCCCAGTGCTGTGAGAGAACTCATTTGCATACCGGCAAACCAGGATTACTACAGAACGGCGGCGTGGAGAAGACATCTACAGGTAGGAGAATAGTCTTTCTTAACTCTATTCCTATGTGATAGGTAGAAAAAAAATGAGTTTAAACCATAGGATTCCTTGAAAGGGTTTATCCAGCAACATTTCAATGTGAATAGGGCACTATCCATCAGTGTTGTCTGGTAATGTAAGTATCCCAGTGTCCGGGCAATTATTATACTTTGTATCTACTATAAGAACACTTACCTCCTCTACCCGCCGCCATAAGGCCAGCCATCAGTTTTCATATTCAGTAAAAGTCATAGTTGGTTTTTAAGCTACATAACCATAAAAAAGATAATAAAACCCAACGTATAAATGTGTGAAGCCTTTGATAACATTGCACCATTAAATATTCATTAATAATGATGTTAGAGGCGATATCCTTTCTAAGACGTCTATTGAGAATTTCTGCCACACGGATGCAATGTAAAACCCTTCTTTTATTTTCAGATTAAAAAAGAAAAAAAAACGAGGCTTCCATTATGCGATAAGATATAACGGCAAATATTAAAACTTCTAATAAAATCCGCACATTGTCAATAGTTCTCCTTTAGTGATTGCCGTGTTATAGGTTCTGACAGTGCGGAGGGAACGCGAAGCACAACGTGAAATGAGCCCTATACAAAGGATAATGCATGGAGTCACACTAATGTCCCTGTCACTTAATCGAAATGACAGCATTCATCTTGTATTCCCAAGTCAATGGGGATTTACTGCTGACTGTCTCATTTTCCAGAGGGCAATTGATATTATTACAGTCTGGAGCTCGAAGAGTCCTGAAGATGGAGGTGTTTGCCGACCTTAACCGGTAAGATTGAAATCGTCATGGTGTAGAAATATCCATAGGATCAGATCTGGATACAGGAGAGGGTAGACGTTGTACACAGGATCTGATGTTGCGGATAAAATGTCTTCGGCATTAAACTTCAACGACACGCAAAGTAGATTCCGGTAGCTAAGATACCAATACCCTATAATCTTCTTCAGGTTTCAAATCCATTACTCTGTGCTGTAAAGGGCACTTACTTTATTCTTGTAGTCTTCTTAGTGCATCCATGTTCCAACCAAATTACGTATCCTTAGTCTTGGCCCCGAGAATTTAATCTTTGAGTGGTCTATTCAAGCCAATGCTCATTCTAGAATAAAGGGGTCATGGCGGTCCAGCCGACACTCAAGGAAATGGGATTGAGCTGTAGTAATGTGCGCCACCACAACTCTACGAGAAGGCGGTGAATGGAAACTCTCTACTCTTCTGCCAGGGTATTTAGATTATATTTAGAAATGAGCGAGTAGTACTCGATCGAGTAGGTATTCGATCGAATACTATGGTATTCGAAATACTCGTACTCATCGATTACCACTCGCTGTTCGAATTTAAAAGTTCGATGCAGAAACAGCATTGATTGGCCGAATGCTATACAGTCAGCCAATCAACGCTGGTTCTTCTCTTACCTTTAGAAGTCTTCTCCGTGCAGCTTCCCCGCGGCGTCTTCCGGCTCTTCATTCACTCTACCAGGCATCGGGCCTGGGCAGAGCCAACTGCGCATGTCCGCTTGTAGTGCCCAGGCCCGATGCCTGGCAGAGTGAATGAAGAGCTGGAAGACGCCGCGGGGTCACTGCAAAGAGAAGACCCAGATCCAGCCCGACCCTCACTCGTGGACTTGGTAAGTCTAATTTGATCGAACGTTGCCTACCCCTGAAACGAGCATTTTCCCCCCATAGACTATAATAGGGTTCGATATTCGATTCGAGTAGTCGAATATTGAGGGGCTACTCGAAACGAATATCGAACCTCGAACATTTTACTGTTCGCTCATCTCTAATGATATTGTGATTTCTCTAAAATTCAGTTTTTACTTGCAAAAAAGGGAAAAATTTGAAGTTCCAGTACAAGTCACGAATACACAAGAAACTTGAAGTTTTTTTTTTATTTTTATGGGATACTTCACTGCACATAAGACCTTGGTTTTAAAAGCTCGTAACAACTTGTATCTTCATCTAATTTCTACCGTTCAGGTTAAAGTACCTTGCAGTATGTCTGCGTTATTAACAGTATATAGACGAGATGTACCTGACCGGTGGTGAGATGCTAATAGGTAGAAATATATAAGAGTCAATATTTGAGGACATGCCCATTTATTTTTCTACTGGCTGTTAGAGCTTCAATTGTAACCCTTTACTTTCATGTCATTGGTTAAGGCCAATGGAATTGTAATTTATTTGCAGTCTAGTCTCGTTGATATAATTAGCCAGTAATTATAAGAACTGCTTTAGACTAGCATCCATTAATGATTTGGATCACATATTTTTTATGATGTGGAGAACTGGTCATTTCCATTCCCCTTAAAAATCTTGGTGACCCACTGTCACCCAAGAGGTCTGAATGTGAATGACTAATTGAATAACCAAGTTCAAGGGGTTTATTGGGACTGAACTATTGATGAGCTATCCTTAGGATAGCCCATCAATATCTGATTAGTGAGGGTCCAACATCTGGTACCCCCACTGATCAGTTTTTTGAATTGACCGCAATGTTTGGGTACATTGCATATGGACTGTGCTGGGTCGTTGCAGTTTGCAGTTCAGTTATTCACTTGAATGGGGCTGATCTGAAGTCCGCAGAACTCCAGGCACCACAACCTCTTACAGTACCTAATGTGTGGGGGTCCTGGGGGTCCGAACACCAACAATCAGGTATGGAAATGGAGATGGGGCAACACAGGCAGACGTACAAGGCACGGGAGAACAGACTGTGCCAACACAGTGACCAGGGGGCCCTAAAAAGCAAGACCCACTTCCTGCTACACTGCACCAAATACTCAACTGTGAGGACCATCTACTTCCAAAGACTCTGACCACATCCCAAACTTTATATCTGCAGATGAGAAGAGGAAACTCTACATCCTACTGGGAGAAAAGAAGTCTACTGTGGAGATCACCGCCCAATATGTGTCTACCTGGCACCAACTGAGGGGAAGATGAAACCTCATGGACTGTTATACCCCATTATCACCCCGTCTAATCACCCATCTATCCCCAGACATTAACACCCCCCTAATCACCCATCCACCCCTGGATGTCCCATTACTGACCCTCTAATCACCCATCCAATCCATATATCCCAACCCAACCCAAAGCTTTGATTCTTGACTCAATTAATGACCTATCCTAGGTATAAGTCATCATTAGCTCCGTACTGGAAATTATCATTCATGCCGGTGAGTCCCTGTATATGTGTTTGATAAACAGACAATTGGTGCTTTGTAGTAAAGACTTCATATATGAACATTAGTAAACAACATAAGCCAAGAACCATTGTGGCAGCCAGAGACATTGTCAGCTGCCTCCACCTACATGAACGTGAAAGACGTCTCCTAGCTCCCAAGGTTCCAGTCTAGGAGAACAACGGACAACAACAGATTCTGAGAGACCCCATTGACTATAATATAATTGGATGCTTTCCCACTTATGATGTTTTTGTCCATTCTTCTGTTCCATCGAAGGAATAGAAGTCTGGACTGAACAGTAAAATGGATCCAATTAATAACGGGCAACAAGAGATTGGACCCCATTGGCTATAACATGATTGCATTTGGTGCTTTGTCCAACAACTTGATGATCCTGACCCCTTATGACCCTACCATGAAAAATTATTTTAACAAAAATGATTCCCTTAATATTGTAGACATACGAAGTTGAATACAAGGACATTCTATAAATCTTTTAGAGTTCTTCAGCAACATTGGACCAGTTTCCTTATTTACAAGTATAAAACAAAATAGACACTAATTAAATTCGGCAAATCTCTATTTTTAACCTGTGACTGTCATGAACGATTTGGCAGTCTGGTCACTTGTACTTCAGAGTGGAAGGTAGTTTGTAGTCAGGATGTATTTTGATGCTTTGGAAACATACAGTAGGTCACTGAGATTATGTGTAGCCTGAGGACGAGGGAGAGGTTAGAGTATGCTGGAAGCTACTTGTATGATCTCTTACAGGTAATTCTCTTCCTTATCTTTAGGGGTCATCTAAAAGTGAGATTCTCATCTCAAAGCCCTCCCGACATATTGCTCTAATTATCTGAAACCTGTCTGACATGAGAAATGCATCACATAGGCCTTTCAAAGAGAGACGCTAAGAGGTGACTTCAGTTGTCAGCGGCCCCGTAGCCCCATGGAACCTGGACAACCGTTGTTACTTAGTAGCAAATTGTTCTCGAGAAGAAACTGAAGTTGTGCCTAGACTATTAATGGGACTTAAAAGTGGAGATCTAAGTCATCGAAGTCTTTTTATGTAATTGAGATTCATGTTTTATCTTTATTCAATGAATCCTGTGAAATCGACAGCTATATTAAGTCTCCTAGACCTTATCTGATTGAATAGTGCTCGTTTGACATCAACACGCACATAAAAGCAAGCATATGGTTCCTAGCATTAAATGATCTAATTATAGCAGCAACGAACATGGGAAAAACTTTTAATTAGTTAAATGAATGTAGATTCACAGGCTGCAAGGGTGGTAAAGATGTACGTGTGACCACTGAAAGTGGCTACCGGCCAACATACTGTACATACAGGGAAACCTCTTTGAGATGACCTCCAAAAATTGTATCAAAAAGTGGTCTACTGATGGGGGAAGGGGTCTTTTCATTTATATATAAATATGTTCTAGATAAGGCTTTGGTCTTCTCAAAGACGTGGTCGGAGTGGTTTCACCATATATTATTGGGCTTTCGTCTACCCAAAGCAAAGATTCAGTTCAGGAGAATGACTTGTCATCCTCATCCTACAGTACACATACCTCTTGATCCTTGTCCCTTACTATGTGAGCCCTAAATTTAAAGTGGCCTTGAAGGAAAAAATTTTGTCTCCAAACCCTAATGCTAATTTTGTTGGAATAAGATGGTGGTGGTACATGTACAGCCAAAGAATAACTTTAAGGAGTTGTCCAAATTTCTAAAAAATATGGCTGCTTCCTTAAAAAAAAACTGTCCATAGGTTAAGTATGGTATGACATTTTAGCCTTATTCACTTTAATGGAGCTAGACTGCCAGACCAACCTTAAAGTGATTATCTGGAGACAGAAGTCTTCCAGTTCAGATCTACTGATATGGCTTCAACTGTGTATCACATGGCATCTGTATTAGGATGCTTTCACACTTGTGTTATTTTTGTCGATTCTTCTGTTTCATTGAAGGAACAGAAGAATGAACTAAACAAATTACTAATAACGGGCAACAACCGATCCCTTAGACATCTCATTGACTATACTGTGGTCCTTCAGTTACCTGTTGTTTTTGTTGAACTTGCAGGATTTTGTTGTCTACAATTTTAGACAGACTCTTCTCTAGGGGCCACAAATGGAGCTTCTGATGCAGATGTGAATGTGGCCAAAGTAAGTTTCAACTTCTGTTGAATGTAAGGCCAGAAGTTTTGGTCCCCCAGATAACCAAGATACGGTATAGTACTGCTATGGAATATTATAATATATAATATAACCTCGTGTATTCTTGGTTCTTTACAACTTTCTTCTCTGGGACGCTACTCCTGGGCCCCTGGGAGTCGGATCTCTGTGTTGGCCTTCTTCTCACCAACTGGGATAGGTCCTTCTTGTTTGCACCTAAGCTTCCGTTGCCTTGCAAGAAAAGAATTTCAAGGTTCTGTCTCAGTGGTATTGGTGCCCTGATTTCATCCACAGAATCTATCCTGCTGTGGCGAACCGGTATTGGCACTGTGGTACTGAAAAGAAGACTCTATGCCACATCTGATGGGAGTGTGACATTTGTATGGGGCTTTTGAGATGCCGTATTCATCCTGTACGCTAAGGTGTATGGTTGTTCTGTTGCAGCGACTCCCCAATTGGCTCTTCTTCCTCAGAACCATCATTCGAAGGCACTGGCGAAGCAGTGTTGTGCCTTCTCTGGTTGAATTTCTACAGGAGCTTCTCCTAATAAGGAGAATGGAGGCCATGGTGGTGGAGGACTCTTCTGACCCACCAAATTTGACGCTCTCTGGCAACCTTGGGTGGTGTTCCAGGAATCGACTGAATTCTTGTCTTTTCTTTTATGATACATTATTTTGTTATCCTTTTTCCCTCTCCTTTGGAGGAGGTTTCTGGTTGTTCTTCCCTCCCTCTTTTGCACCCCCCCTTCTTTTCCCATATGTATTTAGCTGACTGCAGTTTCCATTGTGTGTTCCCCTTGTCTGTTTGTTCCCCCCACCGTTTCCTTATTAACATTGTTTTTTGTGGTCCCATATCTCTGGGCCTTCCATCCCTTTGTTGTCATATTATGTTCCATAACGCTGGATGGGATCTTCCCCAGTCCGATTGTTTACAGGCGAAGCCTTTGTGCCATTGCACCATCTGTTTGGTCACTTTGTTTTTGTCCTTTCCTGTTATATTTGAAAAACTTTAAGAAACTCTGATTGAACATAATATATAATATAATATTGTCCTATCAGGTCCATATATGTATATAGCTAAAAAAATGCTAAATTCTATAGATCACCAACGCAAAGAAAAGCAAAAAGCCCTGACAACAAAAGGTGTTTTTGGAATGGTCCTGAAACGTGGGACAACAATGATTTGCTAAAAGGTGTCAGAGAGAGATCTTAGGTCCCCCTATGGTCCTAGGATCTGGGTGCCAGTGGGTAAATCTCCTCCTCCATGTTTCACATAGAAAAAAGGAAACCACAATCATTTATGACATTGTAGTCCTAAAATATCACAACTTAACCCACTCCCGATTCCGACCTTCCACCCTAACCTTAAAAACTGGCCATGTCTCTTTAAGACGTTGCAAAGCAACAAATGCTCAAAGCGTAAAATATGTAAATATATTGAATTCCGCTCCTAGACAAAGGTCAATATTTAAATTTTTGCAGCATTTTCTGTTTTGGTTTCGAGCGCTTACGTCTTTCTTACACTGTGACAATGTTTGCACCATTAAAATGATTTCTGTCCTCTCCGAACTTGATGTGAGCAATGTTCTCGTCTCCGTGTGGGGTCGGCACAAGTGGTGTGTGTATTTTCATTGGACTTTTAGAAGCTGTGTTGAATACACTGTTAGGTGTGCCTGAGTGTTTCATGATCACTGGCTGCCTCGACGTTCCACTTTGGCAGCTTAGCAACTTGCTAAGGGAAAAAATCCAAACTTTTTTTCTTTTCGGGAACTTTGAAAGTTTTGCAACCCTAAACAAGGAAGCTTTATTCCGATCTACAATTGAGACAATAGCAGAACTGTCGCTGTGTGATATCCGCTGAAGCTTTTCGCTGGAATCCTATAAATAAGATAAATTCACTTTTTCTCCTAACAAGTTTCTTTTATAGCAGGAAAAGTCCAAAGGAGATAATTTGTGTCAGATCGGTGAAGAAGAGTCTGTAAAAACAGATAATAAATGGTGTTTGTGTATCTTATTACGGCTAATATATCCATGAGAACAAAAAGCGCGTAGATGATCTAGCACTACCTGCGGTGTCTGCTGTTTATAGAATAGTAAATACCGCTGACAAATTGTTTAACTTATCCTAATACACTCCTATGTGTGAGAGTCTGGGAAGCGGTGACCTAACGGCATGAAAAATGATGTCTAGTGAATCTGTCAAGGAAGAAAGAGCTGAGGAATTGGAACAATGTTGCGTATTTTCTTACGATGGGAGTGTTGTACCACTATATTACCCTGACTCACGCTATATTGTATCTGCATTATTCATCATGTATATTAAAATACTGACGTGTCATGCCAGATGGTACATCAAATTAAGTTGCAATGCTAAATAGTGCAGGCCGCGGTCTGTGCCAACGCAAGCGGAAAATCTAAATAAAATGTGGAAGATCAAAAAGAGTTCATGGTCTGTCTATTTACTTTCTACAACACCGCCTGGCCCCAGAATTGCTGCTTTAGGGCACAGCTGTGTCTCCATCTTAGCTGTATTATCTAAGCCTTTGGTAGTCTACCCGCTCTGCCTACAGTATTTCATCACAGGGGACACTGCTTCTTCCCGAATTCTTGCCTTAGGGTCAGGCTATACTATGAGTTTGGTCAAGCATTTCGGAGACATGTGGCACAATTGTACAAGCAACTGTTGCCTCAACTTTCATGAGTTATTCATGTATGCTAAATACTTGTACATAGTTAAAGGGGTTTCACTAAAAGCAGAGAATATGGGAAAATTAAAACTATACAGTGCTGAGCATAGGTTTTAGGCAAGGAAGAACGCTTTTGGAAATAGAAGGGACAAAATCAAGAAAAGAGAAATGTAAATCCCATCGATATTTGGTGATACCTTTGCCATTTGCCTTCCACTAGCTCTTCTCAGTACTTGCAGACAGATTTTGGTAGAACTGGGCAGGGAGCTTGTTCCTGCCACCATGTTGGAGAACTAAGCTCAGATCTTCTGTGGATGTAGGCTTGCCCCAATCCTTCTGTCTCTTCATGTCATCCCAGACAGACTGGATGATGTTAAGATCAGGGCTCTGCGGGGGCCGGATCATCACTTCCAGGACTCCTCCTCCAAAGGGCAAAGGACACACTGAATATTGATGGGATTTACATTTCTCTTTTCTTTATTCCCTGCATTTTATTCATTGACTAATAAACTATTAACCCTTCTATTTCTCAGAGTGTTCTTATTGTGCAACATTTTGCTGCACCTGCCTAAAAGCACCAGTGACCCCAATCTAGTGGAAATGGTCCTTTAGGTTTGACATGCCATAGAGTCACATGTAACCACTGGCCTAGCCATTCACTTACTACTGAAGCCAGCAACTGGCTGCAGCAGTCACATGAACATACGTGGTGTTGTCCCTTCCATCAAGTAAACAAAGACAATTGGGGATCACCAAAGTAATGGCGCCAAAGTGGCAGGAATGGAAAGGTAAACTAAGTCTTGCGATTTTTTAGAACATTTTTTAAAATATGTTTAAATTGAACACCTCAAGCTATACAAAATTAAACAATGCAATTTTTTTTTTAAATATTGCCTATGTATATAATAGGCCCAATAAGCGAGGGACACAAATAGGTAAATAAATACATCTCCAAATGATTTCTAATTTTAATTGGGATTTTTTTTTAATTATCTATTTACAGTCCTATGAAAAAGTTTGTGCCCCCCTATTAATCTTAATCATTTTTAGTTCTAAATATTTTGGTGTTTGCAGCAGCCATTTCAGTTTGATATATCTAATAACTGATGGACACAGTAATATTTCAGGATTGAAATGAGGTTTATTGTACTAACAGAAAATGTGCAATATGCATTAATCCAAAATTTGACCGGTGCAAAAGTATGGGCACCTCAACAGAAAAGTGACATTAATATTTAGTAGATCCTCCTTTTGCAAAGATAACAGCCTCTAGTCGCTTCCTGTAGCTTTTCATCAGTTCCTGGATTCTGGATGAAGGTATTTTGGACCATTCCTCTTTACAAAACAATTCAAGTTCAGTTAAGTTAGATGGTCGCCGAGCATGGACAGCCCGCTTCAAATCATCCCACAGATGTTCAATGATATTCAGGTCTGGGGACTGGGATGGCCATTCCAGAACATTGTAATGGTTCCTCTGCATGAATGCAGAGTCGATTTGGAGCGGTGTTTTGGATCATTGTCTTGCTGAAATATCCATCCCCGGCGTAACTTCAACTTTGTCACTGATTTTTGAACATTATTCTCAAGAATCTGCTGATACTGAGTGGAATCCATGCGACCCTCAACTTTAACAAGATTCCCGGTGCCGGCATTGGCCACACAGCCCCAAAGCATGATGGAACCTCCACCAAATTTTACAGTGGGTAGCAAGTGTTTTTCTTGGAATGCTGTTTTTTTTGGACACCATGCATAACGTCTTTTTGTATGACCAAACAACTCAATCTTTGTTTCATCAGTCCACAGGACCTTCTTCCAGAATGAAGCTGGCTTGTCCAAATGTGCTTTTGCATACCTCAGGCGACTCTGTTTGTGGCGTGCTTGCAGAAACGGCTTCTTTCTCATCACTCTCCCATACAGCTTCTATTTGTGCAAAGTGCACTGTATTGTAGACCGATGCACAGTGACACCATCTGCAGCAAGATGATGCTGCAGCTCTTT
Organism: Leptodactylus fuscus; assembly: GCF_031893055.1. NCBI lineage: Eukaryota > Metazoa > Chordata > Amphibia > Anura > Leptodactylidae > Leptodactylus > Leptodactylus fuscus. The sequence goes on along the minus strand of NC_134273.1, from coordinate 18,734,527 downwards.
GGAGGTGGTCTGTGGATTGTCCTTGACTGTTCTCACCATTCTTCTTCTCTGCCTTTCTGATATTTTTCTTGGCCTGCCACTTCTGGGCTTAACAAGAACTGTCCCTTTGGTCTTCCATTTCCTTACTATGTTCCTCACAGTGGAAACTGACAGGTTAAATCTCTGAGACAACGTTTTGTATCCTTCCCCTGAACAACTATGTTGAACAATCTTTATTTTCAGATCATTTGAGAGCAGGCTGTCCATGCTCGGCAACCATCAAACTTAACTGAACTTGAATTGTTTTGTAAAGAGGAATGGTCCAAAATACCTTCATCCAGGATCCAGGAACTGATTAAAAGCTACAGGAAGCGACTAGAGGCTGTTATCTTTGTAAAAGGAGGATCTACTAAATATTAATGTCACTTTTCTGTTGAGGTGCCCATACTTTTGCACCGGTCAAATTTTGGTTTAATGCATATTGTACATTTTCTGTTAGTACAATAAACCTCATTTGAATCCTGAAATATTACTGTGTCCATCAGTTATTAGATATATCAAACTGAAATGGCTGTTGCAAACACCAAAATGTTTAGAACTAAAAATGATTAAGATTAATAGGGGTGCCCAAACTTTTTCATAGGACTGTATAATAATTAATTTTCTTCCATATTATACTATGTTATATTATTATTGTTGTTATAGTATTATATTATTTTAATATAGTATTATATATTACAGTTGTTATATCATATTAGAATCAGTATTGTTATATATTATATTATTGTATATTACTTATAAGATTATTATTGTTGTTACATTATATTATATTAAAATATTATATTATGTTATTATATTATATTAATTTGGATTATATATTAGATTATTATTGTTGTTATATTATATTATTATATTATATTAAAATATTATATTATATTATTATATTAATTTGTATTATATTAGATTATTATTGTTACATTGTATTGTTGTCATCTATTATATTATTGTGTATTATATAGAGATTATTATTGTTGTTGCACTATATGATTATACTGTATTATAATATTGTGTTTTATATATTAATTATTATTGTTACATTATATTATTGTGTATTATATAGAGAATATTATTGTTACATTATATTATTGTTATATTATATATTGTATATTATATTATTGTGTATTATACAGAAATTATTATTGTTGTTACATTATATGATTATGCTGTATTATAATATTGTTTTATATATTAATTATTATTGTTACATTATATTACTGTTATATTATATATTGTATATTATATTATTGTGTATTATACAGAGATTATTATTGTTGTTACATTATATGATTATGCTGTATTATAATATTGTGTTTTATATTATATTTCTGTTATATATTATATTAATGTCTATTGTATATTATATTATTGTTATTATGTCATCGTTGTCACAATAAAGCAATAAAATCCATAAGCAATGTAAATAGATCATTGTTGGTATCACAACAGTGATCGTCATAAATATATCAAAATAATTCAACTTTTTGGTTTTCTAAGCTGAGCCCCCTTCCACCTCCTCCAACCTTGGAAAAACATTGGCGACAACTGCTTGGATCGGGTACCATTCCATATTTTTGTAAATAAAATTTAATCCGTTCTTCTCCAAACACTTCCCTGTTCACATTTGTAAATTTAAGCAAAATTCAGCTTTGAAGTGTGGATTTGGTTTACTGATGGTTATTGACAGCTTGTTTGAAGAGTCAGGGAAGGTCGCGTCTTCCCATCTTTTGCCTGCAGTGCAGAGTTAGTTCAGGTGCCCTCACTTGCTTACGGGGTCAGCTATGCTAAAACTACCATACAGGACTGAGAACTGAAATGTATACAGCCTGAATATTTCAGGAGGAATTTGACCGGAGATGTTATCATTACAAGATCAGCTGTCTATCTATGACATCCTTCTTCTTAGCTTACAAGCCGTCCTTTAGCTGGAAATAATTGAACATGATGAGTTCACCTCATGTTAGAGAAATGATCATAATAAATGCATGATGAACAGCATGTTCCTCTAATAACATCCACCCCACGACTCTACCTGCCCCTCAGCCATCTCACTGGGACTCATAGATGGTCATGACAGGGTCATCCAACTAATCCTCGCCTCCTTCAATCTTTCGGCACATATCCACTCTCACAGGTCACCTGTGTTTGGACTAATTGCCTCTTCCACTTTTTATTACATACTAAATTTTGTCATCTAGGACACAACGGCATGGCTGGGATAACTTCTCTCATCAAACTCACATTCCAAACCTGCCCTGCTTCTGTCCTACAGACAAATACAAAGCCAACCGAGAAAGTGATGTCCAGGAGAAGACATTTACTGGCGACCTCTTGTCCCCTCATAAAAGTAACATGGAGTCTTGAGCACGTATAATAATAATTTATGTCTTATAACTGGAAGGAATGCTTGTTAATGACATATTTATCCAGAATTACAATGGCTGCCATATATCATATATATATATATATATGCAACAGTAACTCGTAAAAACCAAAAACCACCGGCATAGAGTAGGCCACCGTCCATTATTCCCTTGGCAATTCTATGACACTTGTAGCTTGCAAGGGTATTCCATTTTGTATTTTTGTTATTGATTTGTCTATAGAATGGGATATCTTACAATTTTCGAATATACATTTAGATTGTAGGGAAGGTAACTCGGTAGAATCAGACCCAACCAGTCAGAGACAGGGACACAAAATCTGGTGCAAGTGGGTTTCTTTAGAAAAAACAGCAAAATAAATAAACCTTTACTTCAGGCACAAAAATAAGCAAAATAAAATACAGCCTTAACTACAGGCAAAAAAATGAGCAACAAAACCCTGCTCGTCTGAGCACTAACTAAGCTATAAGTACTAACTGTACGGGTGGCTTACTACCAGTCACATGAATCAATAAAAAGAGTGCAATGCAGTCTCATCAGACTCATAGTGCATCAGGGCAGACCCACACGCCTCCTCTCACTCCCAGGATCTGCCCTGAAGTGAAGGCTTTGCAGACTTTTATGGCCCAGTAACAAGCCCAGGGCCCACACCTGGGGCTGAGGCCTACTCAAGACCTGCAATGGACCACACATATCTCAGAAATCAGGGGGATATATACCGTGACTCCAGCACCTTGCCTGTGAACTTCTCATAAAATATATAGAAATTTCCATTGTTTGTTCTTTATGCACAGCCAAACAATTGGACAATTCTAAACCAAATCTGAAGCATAGATACATTTTGCCTTTCCAGATGTTTTAGACCACCTTTCATTTCTCTAGGATCTACTGTTTTTTATATACTCACAAAAGCAAAAATAGTACCACTTCCAAGTCACATGACCCTTATAAGGTCATGTGACTTGATGTTTGCATATCTTCATTGTTAACTTCACTGACATACACATTGTTCTAAATCAGGTTTTCATAGCAGCCCAGTCATTTTTGTATATTACTTACCCAGCAATATATTTATAGCTCCTGGATAATTGACTGAATGCCAGGGGTCCAAAGACCGATGCCATGATTAGTCTTATACAGTTCTTCAACAGGTGCATTGCATAGGACTATTATGGACCAAACCATTTTTTTCTTTATAGACACACCACACTGAAAAAGATGGGAGTAAAATTTTATACACATGTATATTAGAAAAGTCTATGTTACCCTGTTCTCTACACAAACAAAGTCATGAAAAATGCAAAACGTCTTTACCAGTCCTTGAGAGACTACAATTACCATCATTCCCTGGCAGTTCTAGGCTACTGACCATTGTTGTGCCATAGTTTGCAGATGACAGATTACATATATATTATGGTAGAAGTTGTCGAGCTTGTTTTCCCACAGATAAGTGATAGCTTCCGTTTTTGTTTATAGGAATTAGGAAGAGATAGTTGTAGAGTTACAATGTAGCAACGAGGGATTGTTTAAGCAGATTATATCAGATGGATAACAAGAGTCTGTAATTTTCACCACCAGATCGGACTAGACGTCTTTACGCTAAAATTATAGCTTATAAAGTAGGGATTAAAATTACTCACAAGAAATCAAATAAAAAATGGCGCCTGGATGATGTGCTGATGGTGGCTTAGTCTATGTAGGTAAACAGTGTTCAGAAAAATAGTGACTATCACAACCAGATGGTGCACCATGGTGTCAATGTTAATAGTGCTATGTGGTGTCCAAGCATAGGGGCATAAGGTATGCCTAGGAATAGATCCATAAAAATAATTCAGGGCCCTATTAATTGTTAAAAGCAGTGCCCACTCTGTTCCAATATAAATATTGCCATGCAATGTCCAAACACAATATGCTATAGAGAGGCGCTACTAGTCACAAAAACAGGAGTTATACCAGTGAAATAGCCATACTCCAGTCAAGGATTGTATGTTGAGTCCAGTTTGAAGTAACAATGGTCCAAGAAAGATGATGCATGTTGGAAATATTGTATCTAGAGATGGACAAACCTCACAAGATTCATTTGGTACAGTTTGCTGGTTAGATTTGGGTCAAACTTGTGATTGGGCTTCAGTGGTCACATGGGGCACCAATGTCATGACGCTGACATTGCAGGGCATGATCATGACATTGATGCGCCCCATGTGACTTAGATTTGGCAGTGTCCACAGGGAGCATGAGCTCAGGAAGAGGCTGGAAGAGGACAGGGGGGACTGCCGAATCTCACGAAGATGCCCAAGAGAGGTGAGGCCTGTACTTATTATACTCATCGGAATGAAAAAGAGTAGAACAGTGTTTTTTGGGTGACAAACCACAAAAATTTGGGTTCAGGTCGAATCTGATTCGATCCAAATCAGTTCGCTCATTCCTAATTGTATCCTTAAGCCATTGTAAGTGGAGGGACCCCTTGAACAGATAACACCCCAGTAATGCCACACAGTACCCATAAATATCACCATACAAAACCCATATGAATAGTCCCATACGGTGCCCCAATAAATGGTTTCATGCCGTGAATAGCATGATGCAGTATCCATATAAAATATAGCATAGTACCAATATAAAGAATTCCATACAAAGGTCATATATACAACATTACATATTCATATACATACATACAAATAAATAGTGACATATAGTGTCGCAATAGCATTATAAGTCCTCACGTAGAAAATACTACGGCTATACTGTGTGTCCTTGGTCATAGGAACATCTACGTTACGGAATTATCTGAATGAACTGAATGATCCGAATGGAATATATTTCGTTTCAGATCATATACTGTACATAGAAAATTATTTTGATGATAAAAAACATAATATAGTAAAAAAATTACACTTTAGCAATTCCCTAATATTTCCCCTCTAGATATGTCATATAACAGATAATATTTTGTAAAATAATATGATATGCTAAACTGTAACCTAATGAAATCTAATATAATGTAATGCAATACAATATATGACTTACACAACAACAAGCCACATACCAGAAATAATAAATACCGCCATAATAAATAGACATTTGGTAACCATTGGAATACGAAAAATTCATCCAGACCATTATTTTTCACAAATGGTAAACAGTTTAATTTCCACCGTCAGAAGAAAAGTTATTGTTATATGTCCTTGCAGAGCGAGATATCTTTATATAAGCAGAAAACACATTGACTCGTGTAAACACTCCGACTTCTGTTCTTTATTTGAAGGTGAAAATAACAAGTCATCATAAAGATAAATGACAAGAAGATATGGCATATGGTACGGTGTGTGTGTGGCCTCGCTAAGTAGCCTGGTCGTCAAGTAAATCTAGACGCTTGTGAGTAGAAGTCGTCCATTACAGGTGTCCGTCTTATATTTCCCAAATGTGGGGAGGAATTCTTACATAGAATGGCAGGATTCTTATATAGAATGGCAGATTAGATGGGGGAGGGGGGTGGTACCCATTTTTGTTATGTAACACCCTGATCCAGATGCGAGTAGCGTAGATCGTGGTTAGAGATGGGCAAATCTCATGAGATCAATTTTGACAAATATTGGTGAGGTTCGACCCTTCAGTTCATTGGGCCTAATGTTTTCAAACAGAAATTACTGTTACTATACTCTGGTGTCTCTATAATAAGTGGAACCCCAGGGGAGGTGAGTACATTTTTGAGGCATCCAACGTTCCACCAGAATCCTCTTCCAGGTTCTGGTTGACGTCTTGTGCCCCAGGGGCACCGCTGAGACCTGTGATTGAGCCTTAGTGGTCACATGGGGTAAACCGACGTCATGATGCTAGGTGAAAGAGCTATGATATTGGCATGGCCCACGTAACCACGCATCGTCTGCGCATATTTGTAAACATGCATGTGTCCGGTATGTGTCTTTGTATTAGGGTGCATTCACACGGAGTAACATGCCGCGTGATGTGGCACGCATACAGCGTGTGAGACTTTGAGCACCGTAAACGCTCCCATTGATTTCAATGGGAGCCTGGATCGTATACATCGCGTTATTTTGCGGCCGTGATTTTGCGGTCGCAAAATAACGCGGCATATACGATCCTAACTCCCATTGAAATCAATGGGAGCGTTTACGGCGCTCAAAGTCTCATACACCGTATACGTGCCACATCAAGCGGCACGTTACATCGTGTGAACTCCCCCTAGCCTATTTTTTTTATATTTTTATTTCTAAAATTCCTGAAAGTCCTAATTTTTTTCCATTTTTTCCATTAACCAAGTCATGTGAGGGGCTTGTTTTTTTCTGGGTGGATTGCATTTTTTAATGTCACTATTTGGGGTACATATAATGTATTACATAACATGTATCCTTTTCTATAGGTTCAGAGGATTGGAAAATAACAATTCCACCATTGGTATCTTGGCTTAGTTTTTGTGGTATGTTCTACGCTGTATAAATGACATGTTCATTTTATTCTGTGGGGTTCTAATATAGTGATAGTGAGTATATATATATATATATATATATATATATATATATATATATATAGTTTTGTAGTTTTGACTACTTTTTTCTGCTTTTTGCATGTCACCACATTTCAAGACCCATTTTTGTTTTTCATTTAATGGAGTTAGGTGAGGGCTTATTTTTTTTAGGATGAGCTTCATATTTTATGGTACCCTTTTGTGCAGTCACAGAGGGAGCCCACTTGCATTATGCAACAGCTTAGATCCTGTAGTTGATATTGACGGGAGCATACACTGTCTACCAATAAGTATTTGGACACCATGCAAATGAAGATATCTGCGGTCGTGATGTACGTCATGCCTTCTGCCGTTAAATAGGAACATGCATTGGCATTAGTGCATTGGTGTTAGTCGCATGCAAGATGCCACGAAGTGCAGAGTTGTACGATTTCGAGAAAGCGGTAACTGTGGGGTACCACAGAAATGGCCGAACCTTAAGGGACATGGCAAGTGAACTGAATTAATCAAAATCGACAGTGGCCTATGTGATTACGAAGTGGAAGGTGAACGGTGACATGTGAAATGTGCCTGGAGTCGGCAGACCCCCGAAACTGGGAGATAGAGACCGACGAATGCGGGCCAGAGAAACCGCACCCAACCGATGGCTCACATACACCAGGAGTGTCACCAGGCATCCGGGAGTATTGTGTCCATCAATACCATCCGTAAGGAAGCATCTGCTGGGGTCTACCAACTATTGGATAGGAAGAAATGTTGTTTTTCTATTCTACCGCACGTGTCCAAATACTTATTTATAGACAGTGTATAAGGGATAAATCGGGTGGAAGTGGACTCAGCTCCCACCTGGACCATTGTAGCCGCTATACGTTGCAGGCACAAGCAGAGGGGTTATCTTTGATCCCATTGCTGTGACTTAACTTCTAACTCTCCCAAATCCAGAGAAGTTGCCCATGTTAACCAGGTATGATTTAAAGTGTTATTCTTTGTTGATATTTTTGTATTTCCTATTCGTGGCCCATAAAAAGACCGCCATTGAATCAAAGTAAATATTAACCAGAGGCAGCCGCCCCGACAAACGCTACAGACCTCCAGTCACACTTCAAACCAAGAAATCAGTCAGTTTCGAAACGATACATTTTCACTTTTCAATAGAACTTAAACTCCTGGGGATCTTCCCCAACAAAATGAATCAGTCTTGTTTTCCCTGGCACATTTTTCCAAAAATCGGGCCAAAACCTACAGTATTATTAGCTGGAAGGAGCAGCCTGGGAAATAAGCAGCAGATACAAAAGTCTAGGTTTAATTAATAAAATCTACTGTAAGTGACTGCTGAAATATTTTTACAATTCACGTTTCGCAACTTCAATTTAGGAGCTGCCGCGGTGGAACGATTTGACGGTGATGTGTGGTTTTATTCCTGAGATTAAACATATAATGTTGGTCTAGAAGATGTTTGCAGGGCTTTCATTTCTATTACAGAGACTTGCACCCCCACCTTCTCCGAGTGGAATACGATCCACAGTCAGAGCGGTGCCAAGATGGTTCCTCCCGTGTAGTGGAGAGCAGAACACAGCCCTTCAGTATAGGAGTCGGAGGCTTTTTTCGTTGTGATTTCCATACGCCTCGCATTAGTCACTGTGGTTGTCCAAACAAAGATTTGTACAAACAGGTTGTGATAGATCCATTTTCTGGAGCATGTCATGGTTAATTTGTTTCACAGATGTCGGTCTCGCTGCACATTCTCTGTGTCGCACATTGACTGAAACAACATGACCTCAACAATGGTGAATTAGCTGCCCTTTATAAGCATCCTAATATTATTTTAGTTATTTATAATTAAAGGGGACAACATGGCGGCTCAGTGGTTAGTGCTGGGGTCCCGGGATCAAGTCCAACCAAGGACAGGAACTACGTGAGGATTGTATGTTCTGCCTGTGTGTCCTGGGCTTGTCTTGCTACTCCAGATTGCTGCCATGTTGCAAAAATATATTGTTTGAATTTTAGATTATAGACCCTAATGGGGGCAAAGACCCCTGTGAGTGATGATGTATCTATAATAATGCAGAATATACTAGGCCTGTATAAAAGAATAAAATACTATCTATTCCATATTATCTATCTATCTATCTATCTATCTATCTATCTATCTATCTAATATTATCTATGTATATATCTCATATTAGCTATCTATCTATTCATTTATCCATCCATCTCATATCTATCTATCTATCTATCTATCTATCTATCTATCTATCTATCTAACTCATATTAGCTATCTATCTATTCATCTATCCATCCATCTCATATCTATCTATCTATCTATCTATCTATCTATCTATCTATCTATCTATCTATCTATTTCATATTCATATTATCTATTTATCTATCTATCTATCTATCTATCTATCTATCTATCCATCTATTTCATATTCATATTATCTATCAATCTATCTATCTATCTATCTATCTATCTATCTATCTATCTATCTATCTATCTATCTATCTCCTATCTATCTATCTATCTATCTATCTATCTATCTATTATCTATCTATCTATCTATCTATCTATCTCCTATCTATCTATCTATCTATCTATCTATCTATCTATCTATCTATCTATCTATCTATCTCTATCATCTATCTATCTATCTACCTATCCATCCATCCATCTATCTATCTATCTATCTATCTATCTATCTATCTATCTATCTATCTATCTATCTATCTATCTGTCTATCTATTGATAATATGCGACAAAATGATTGCTAGATACCTATACTTATAAACAGCATCTATTTTCATTCTACTTATAGTCTCAGCTCTCTTTTTTGACCCAACTCATTAATATTCTTTTATTTCTATTTTCTGTATCATATTATATGTTTTATAAAATTGATATTAACCTTTTATTCACTTTTCTTATTTTTGCAGAATTATTATTATTATTATTATTATTATTATTATTATTATTATTATTATTATTATCTTACTATTTTACGGTTCATGCAGATAGATGGGAAATTGACCCATTACCAGTTTGGCGGCGCACTGTAAGATATGCGTGGACACATTTCATTGTGTCGGGATGGAGGGCTGGTCATACATTCCATGGGCTGCATAATCTCGCACTCTGGTTAATCGACCACATAGGTCAGAGAAGGAACATAAAAATAAAAATTTTCTCTATCTCAGTAGGTCGGCTGTACATTTGCATTTCAGACATTAGCCTATCGCTATCAACCTGGGGTCATTGATCCGAGAGAAAATGAGAAACCAGACCTCGTTCTCCGAAATGGGCGAAGCAAATAAACAGTGTTCAGCAAACTACCCCCTGAAAATCTTTGCCTGGTTCCTGTGAAAGCAGCTTCACCGTTCCACCTTTCTGCACTCTAATTGCTGCGCTCTCTTACTCAGCTGAGTCAAACCAGTAGAACAGGATACAGAGCAGACAAGGCCCTCGAGTGTGTTACCATTAGTCTGCACATGGCCCATTATAGCCGTATTCTGTGCAGGTAAATATTTCCACCTTAAGTGTAGTATCCCGACAATGAAGTGTCTGGCCAACAGTGGTCATTAAACAAGATTAAGGTGGACGTTATCACGGCGCGGAGACAGAGGGTGTAGAGTAAACGATGGATTGTTTTCTTACTTGAAGGCTACACTTAACGCTGGTCCTGCCCAAAACCTCGTGACTTGGGTTGGGTTCCATTATGAAGCCTTGTAAAATAGGAGTGGTAGCAAGAAAAAAAATCAATACAATGTAGCAGTGTTAATGGACTGTTAAACCTCAAATGCTTTGTATAGAGAAGAGCAATGGGAAAAAAAAAGTTTCAGGAACCTTTAAGAAGTCAAAATGTATGAAGTGAAGCCATGACATTGGAAGTCGGATGAGAGCCATTCATGAGAGGGCCTGGTAGGGAAAACTAGGGGGCCTAGATAAAATTGAAATGAAAAGTTGATGTACAGAATCTACATCAAAGATAAGATAATCCTTTAATAATAATAATAATAATTATAATAATTATTATTATTATCATCATCATCATCATCACATATCCACAGGATAGGTAATGCATTTGTAAACTCTGTAGAATTGACTGCTGGGAAACTTACCAATCAGAATGGGGATCCTCATTCTCCATAAGAATGGTGAGATGGTCACACAAGTGCAGTGCATGCACCAGGACTGAGCATGGTCAGTGATGTGACCCGGAGGTGGATAGTTGGCTGAGGGAATAGACAAAACGTCCATTCCCCCTGCAGCACTGTGAAACCATAGCAATCTCCACATTGGAAGGACCCAGTGGTATATTACGTTTGATCATATGGTGAGTACAATGCTCAAAAATATTATTCCCTGCGTAACCCCTATAAGGTGTACTATAAGATAAGATTATATAATCATCCTTCCTCCCTTATGGGCCTAGAAGCACATTATAGATAACTTTTCATGGTTAAAGAATGCCAGTGTTCCCTTGTAAAATATTGTAGAGAGCCTCAAACAACAAGGATGGTATAGGTATGAATGGCTCCATGATGCCTCCTTTGTCAACAATCATTTCAGAATCTCTGTAGTTGATAGAGGTGGGCAAACTGATACTCAGACAAACCAGATTCAACTTGAATCTCCAACCTCCAAATTGTTTTCTACACTATGTTTTATAGATGGGTTCCTAGGAGTCCTGACAGTATTCTACACTATGTTTTATAGATAGGTTCCTAGGAGCCCTGACAGTGTTCTACACTATGTTTTATAGATAGGTTCCTAGGAGCCCTGGCAGTGTTATACACTATGTTTTATAGATAGGTTCCTAGGAGCCCTGACAGTGTTATACACTATGTTTTATAGATAGGTTCCTAGGAGCCCTGACAGTGTTATACACTATGTTTTATAGATAGGTTCCTAGGAGCCCTGGCAGTGTTATACACTATGTTTTATAGATAGGTTCCTAGGAGCCTTGGCAGTGTTATACACTATGTTTTATAGATAGGTTCCTAGGAGCCCTGGCAGTGTTATACACTATGTTTTATAGATAGGTTCCTAGGAGCCCTGGCAGTGTTATACACTATGTTTTATAGATAGGTTCCTAGGAGCCCTGACAGTGTTCTATACTATGTTTTATAGATAGTTTCCTAGGAGCCCTGACAGTGTTATACACTATGTTTTATAGATAGGTTCCTAGGAGCCTTGGCAGTGTTATACACTATGTTTTATAGATAGTTTCCTAGGAACCCTGACAGTGTTCTACACTATGTTTTATAGATAGATTCCTAGGAGCCCTGGCAGTGTTATACACTATGTTTTATAGATAGGTTCCTAGGAGCCCTGGCAGTGTTCTACACTATGTTTTATAGATAGGTTCCTAGAAGCCCTGACAGTGTAATACACTATGTGTTATAGATAGGTTCCTAGGAGCCCTAAGAGTTTTCTACACTATGTGTTATAGATAGGTTCCTAGGAGCCCTAAGAGTATTCTACACTATGTTTTATAGATAGGTTCCTAGGAGTCCTGACAGTGTTCTACACTATGTTTTATAGATAGGTTCCTAGGAGCCCTGACAGTGTTATACAGTATGTTTTATAGATAGGTTCCTAGGAGACCTGACAGTGTTATATACTATGTTTTATAGATAGGTTCCTAGAAGCCCTGACAGTGTAATACACTATGTGTTATAGATAGGTTCCTAGGAGCCCTAAGAGTATTCTACACTATGTGTTATAGATAGGTTCCTAGGAGCCCTGACAGTGTTCTACACTATGTTTTATAGATAGGTTCCTAGGAGACCTGACACTGTTATAAGCTATGTTTTATAGATAGGTTCCTAGGAGCCCTGACATTATTCTACACTATGTTTTATAGATAGGTAACTATATTTTAAGCCAATTTAAGCAGTTGTTCAAACCAAACTTGTTTGACCGGAAATAAAACAATTTGTGAGAGGTTGGCCCATCTCTAGCAGTTGATCATGTTGGCTTACATTATGTCTATAGCTCTCTTTCCATTGTGATCGTTCAGGTCACCATCCACTCTGAAACTCTGAAAATATCTAAACGCCTTGGCGGGACACAAGCGTTTGCCTCACAAGTGAAGTCATTAGATACTCCATGGTTTTCCGGAACCTGTGACTTCTCAGTGCGTTGGATTCTTGATAGCAGCGAAGAAGAGACGTCTGATTAAAGTTTGCATTTCTGCTGAGGCAATTGAATGTTGCTATAGAGATTGAGATGAAATGAGCAAGTAGTGATGTAATTACATCTAACCCTTTTAGCAGTTTTGACAGTGAGTGCAGTGACAATGGAGAAGTTATCTGAGCTATTAAAGAAAAAACCTCTGCAGAACTTGCATCAAATTTACTTGTTCCTAGCCTTATTTTGAATACATTGCTTGAAGGTGCGCAAATCGAATGTTCCCGGAATAATCGTACGCGCAGGTGACCTTTTCGTAGTTGCTGCCTAAATCGTAATAGAAAAAAATAACATAATAGGAATGTAACGTTTTTGCAAAATAGCTGCACTGCTCTCCACAATACAATACATCTCGATCAATCTTGGCTTACAATTCAATTACAGACAGAACTTGACGGCCGCTCCGTAAGTTGCTGATTAAAAATATCAGATTTTTGGAGTTCAGGCAAAAGTATATTAACTGCAGAGGATGGATACAGCGAAACCTCTCTGCGACGACCACCCACAATTGCAGCGAAAAATGATCTTAGTAGAGCGCTCCTGGAGATCTGTTGCTGAAAACACTTGTCTAGGTGTGTGATGATCTTCTAAAAATAAGGAGCCTTCAGGAGAGGTCTGGCGTATACAATCTGACTGTATCACACTCTGGGGCCCGTCTCTTAAAATATTTTGTCTCATCCTCACAAACTTGAATAGCACAAGCACTTTGGCTACTCAAGGCATGGGACTGAATATGTGTCCAACCATCCTGGAAGTTCTGGGGATAGAGTATGGAAATAAGTCTTCCTTGGTGGAAAGGGGGAACTTGAACTAGCATCACCCTTGGAAAGCTAGCTCCTTATTAGAGATGAGCAAAAAGTAAAATGTTCGAGATTCGATATTCGTTTCGAGTAGCCCCTCAATAGTCGACTACTCGAATCGAATATTGAACCCTATTATAGTCTATGGGGGGAAAATGCTCGTTTCAGGGGTAGGCAACGTTCGATCAAATGATACTTACCAAGTCCACGAGTGAGGGTCGGGCTGGATCCTCCGAGAAGTCTTCTCCTTGCAGCGTCCCCGCGGCATCTTCCGGCTCTGAATTCACTCTGCCAGGCATCGGGCCTGGGCAGAGCTGACTGCGCATGTCCACACTACAAGCGGGCATGCGCAGTCGGCTCTGCCCAGGCCCGATGCCTGTCAGAGTGAATTCAGAGCCGGAAGACGCCGCGGGGAAGCTGCACGGAGAAGACTTCTGAAGGTAGGAGAAGAACCAGCGTTGATTGGCCGACTGTATAGCATTCGGCCAATCAATGCTGGTTCTGTATCAAACTTTTCCATTCAAATAGTAAGTGGTACTCGATCGAGTACGAGTATTTCGAATACCGTAGTATTCCATCGAATACTACTCGCTCATCTCTACTCCTTATACATTGTCTACCAATAAGTATTCCGACACCCATGCCAATGAAGATATCTGCGGTCGTGATGTACGTCACGCCTTCCACCGTTAAATAGGAAGCAGCATTGGCATTAGTCACATGCAAGATGCCACAAGTTGCAGAGTTGTCCGATTTCAAGAAAGAGGTAATTGTGGGATACCACAGAAATGTTCAATCCGTAAGGGACATAGCAAGCACACTGGGTTACCCAAAATTGACAGTGGCCTATGTGATTACGAAGTGGAAGGCGAACGGTGATTGTCGGAATGTTCCCCGAGTCGGCAGACCCCTGAAACTGGAAGATAGAGATTGACGAGTGCTGGCCAGAGAAACCGCACCCAACCGATGGCTCACATACACCAGGAGTGTCAGCAGGCATCCAGGAGTATTGTGTCCATCAATACCATCCGTAAGGAAGCATCTGCTGGGGTCTACCAACTATTGGATAGGAAGAAATGGTGTCTTTCTATTCTACCACAGGTGTCCAAATTCTTATTAGTAGACAGTGTATATGGACTGGATTTTGTGGCCTTGTTTCGCCCGTGTGCTTGGTGCATAAGAGTTTTTTAGACAATCTCTGTAGATAAGCCATGACATCACCTATTGTCAGTAGTGGATACAAAGTGACTCATTGGCGTTTAATTACTAAGGTGTTATCTTCTATTGTAATCCAGTCTAATGTTTAAATGAGGTGACCTCTGCAAAGAAACTTCTACAAACTTAACAAGTAACAGTCTATTATTAAGCTTAGTGGCCAGAGCAAAATTTACAGGACACAACACTTGTTACGGAAAATCCTTAAAATAATATATTTAACATAATAGTTTATTTTCTATTTTTGTCAATTTTCCGCCGCTGATTTGCTACTTGTGTAGCGAAACCTGATGACAGTCCCTCTGGGAGTCGTGACAGCAATCCCATTCACTCAACTTTTCTGGAAGCAGATAAAAGAGCTGAATCAATCGTTTAACAGGTTTTCAGATTCTGGTCCTCACACTTAACTCATTTGGGTCACATCCAGGATGGATTTTGTGACAGTGGAAAAGCAAGAATCCCTTTGTGACCCTGTTCAGTAATTTGTTAATGGGTTTGCAAATGAATGACTAATTCACCTCTATTGCTCCCCACCAGCTTGATGAGGTGTTAATTTAACAAGATTTGGTGTGAATTGTCAGCGAGCCACATTACAGGCTCGGCTACACTGTACGACCAGAAAGTGTCGAAAAATAGCTGGTGCAGACTAAACACAGTGGTGTCGTCCGTAGCAAACGATTATGTATCTATTTACAAGACGACAATGACGATTCTAATGGGTTCCTACAGGAAACATCTCTATTGCAAGATTTATAGTGTGAACAATTATTACATAATCACATGGCCCATATACAGTAGCTTATATATATCAAATACTTCATGACTAGGGTTGAGCAATCGGGATCCGAAAAGATCGGATCCCGAGTAAATTTCATGATCGGGATCGGCTGGAAAATGATCGGAAATCAGATTTTGAAATCTCAAGATCAGCCCAACCCCAAAAGTGACTTTTCCCATATAGAAACATTGACTAGGGTTGAGCAATCGGGATCAGGAAAGATCGGATCCCGATCAGTGATTGAGCAAATTTCACAATCGGGATCGGCTGGAAAATGATTGGAAATCTGATTTTAAAATCGATCCTGAAATATCAAGATCGGCTCAACCCTATTCATGACCAGTTCCCACAAAATTGTTAGTCCAAATGGCTTCCTACCAATGAGAGTTATGTAGATATTATAAGAGAGACAGGCACAGTACCCCATAATGGTGACAGCAACAGTGTCCCCATAAGAGGAACTATAGTACCCATAAATAGTGCCAGTGTGAATGGCTTTATACCAATGACAGCTATATAGACCCTATAGGAAAGACTATGGACACAGTGTCCCATAATAATGACAGCAACAGTATCCCCATAAGAGGAACTATAGTACCCAGGGGCCACACGGTGTCTCAGTGGTTAGCACTGCAGCCTTGCAGCGCTGGAGTCCTGGTGTTCAAATCCCGCCAAGGGCAAAAAACCATCTGCAAGGAGTTTGTATGTTCTCCCCGTGTTTGCATGGATTTCCATCCCATATTCCAAAAAGACATACTGATAGGGGGAAAAAAATGTACATCGTGAGCCCTATGTGGGGCTCACCATCTACATTTAAAAAAAAAAAAAAAAAAAAAAAAGAGGAACTATAGTACCCATAAACAGTGTCAGTTTGAATGGCTTCATACCAATATAGACCCAATAGGAAAGACCATAGGCACGTGCCCCATAATAATGACAGCAACAGTGCCTCCATATAAGTAGCAGAGACTGTGTCCCCATGAAAGTCAATGGTCCCCAATGGCAATGGTATACCTGGAATAATGACATAAGTAGTGCCGCCATAATTATGGCAGTCAATGGTACTGCTATCAAAGTGCCTCCATAGCAAAGACAACTATAGTGAACCTATTAAAGTAAAAGCCAAATAGAGTACAGCATAAATCGCCATTTGTAAGATTGATAGCCAAAATGACTTATAAGAGTAAATAGCAAACACAGTGTCCCTATAACAGAGGCAACTACGGTGCGCCTATAAAGTGACAACTACAGGACACCATAATAGATTGTAAGCTGAGTGAACTGATACAGAATGAACCTAATCCAACTTGAATTTACCAAAAGTTTTGTGTTTAACTTGAACCCAAAACATTTGGGGCTTGTTTCACAAAAATCACTATTAAGTGGAGGCCTGGGGGGGGGGGGGGTGGAACCATAAAAAGACACTGATCCTCCCCTGTCCTCAACTTTCCAGGGCTCCCTTGTGGTCCTCTTTGGTCATCTGGATTTTTACGCGCTCTTGGGTGATGTTATGGGTCCCAGGTAACCATTCAGCCCCTACGATAAGCCTTAGTGCGCCCCCAGGTACCGTCGATGGGGAGTAGACCAAAGAGGACCACAGGGGAGCCCAGGAGAGATGAGGACAGGTGAGTATCAGTGTTTATGTTTTATTGACAATAAAACCTAAAATAAACTCAATTTTATAAAAAAATTTGTGTTTTGAAAAATCTACATGACAACCAATGACTCCAATAACAGTTTCCATGTGAGTTGTCAAACATCGTTCCCAGACTCCAGAATTACAATGTATCTACTAGCTTTGCGGCAGTACAGCTGGGATACAGGAGCCTGGGAAAGCCAAATGAGAGCAGTAATGGTTATTTTGGACACCTTATTTTGTTCCAGAATTACTCCGGTTTTCGCTATAAAATGATCTCCGGTGAGCCTGTGCACATCAATACGCTTGTAGAAAATGTAAAATACCTTGTGTAAGTGTCGAGAGCGCTGAGTGTCTACATGTAATGCATTCCTCTCCGGGTGGTCACACAATAACCACGGGGAAAATAGAAGTCCTACTACTCATAATAATCTGTTGTATCCAGTAAGGATATTAGAGCGTCCTATAAAAAGAGCAGGACTTGTGTAGACACGCAACGTTAATGTAGCTACAATAGGCCCGAGAAGCATTTTCCTCCTCTTCATGGGCTGTTTGATGCGTCTGCGGATGGATTGTGAAATTATATAAACAGATCACATGTGGATAAAGAAGTTCTCCGCACCGGCTACGAAGACTATGTCCTATAATGTCACTCCAGTGTCCTGCATGGAAAATGGAGACAACAACAGGCAAATAGCGAAGGCGGCCAAAAACATCATGTTTTTATATTTAACCGCTGCATTCTCCTTGGTTCGTGAGCGGACACATCTGCTATCCACATTTAGATAGAGATGACATGTGGTGTTGTGTCACCGCGGACGGGGCTAGATCCTGTGATGGGACTTTTTTTTAAGTCTTCAAGCCAAGACGGAAACTAGTGAATCCTAGCCACACATTGCAGAAAAATACGCGCAGTGGAAACAGTGCGATTTCCAAAATTGGTGCAAAATTGCAGTATCTGAATTATATCTACGGAATTGCCAGCAGATTCCCTATAGCTATAATGGAAAAGCGATTTTTCCCGCAGCACTTTTTGGCTGTGGTTCGCTACCTGGGGCATTTTCTTACCTCCATCGTCCGCCTCAAGCCCCAATCCATGCCTCACATGTCACATTCTGCAAATGTGGGCGGTGCAGGACAGGGATCAGACTGGGGTGAAGCGGAGACTAGGATTCAGCGATCGGGATCGGAAAAGATCGGATCCCGATCGGCGATCGAGCAAATTTCACGATTGGGATAGGCTGGAAAATGATTGGAAATCGGATTTTGAAATCTCAAGATCGGCTCAACCCTAAAAGTGACTTTTCCCATAGAGAAGTATTGACTAAGGTTGAGCGATCGGGTTCAGGGAAGATCGAATCCCGATCGGTGATCGAGCAAATTTCACAATCGGGATCGGCTGGAAAATGATCGGAAATCGGATTTTAAAATCGATGCTATAATCTCAAGATCAGATCAACCCTAGCGGAGACTAATTTATTAAAACTTACGCCAGTCCCTAGCTGACATTGATTTCCATTCTGGTGCAGGGACGGCCGCGGCCGCTTAATAAATCTCTTGGTCCTGGCGCCAGACGGACCATTTATTAAGTCTGGTCTATGATACCCCAGTCTTAATACATTTCCTCTTTGCACCCCCCCATAAGGTCATAAGGGCATTTTAGCATTCCATTTTTTGTTGTTGCCAAATTCCTCCATAACTTGGGCAGATATACTGACCCCATTTACAGAAGGAATACAACCTTCTAGCACTTTCTGTAGAGTTGATCTGGACCCTCTGGGGCCAAGAAGCTTCTGCGGTACCTTGAACTTGTGATTGGGCCATAGCAGTCATATGGGCACACCAAATGCCATCCATGTCATGACGCTTGGCGTTACCATGTGATCACCGGCATCTGCGGTCACCCTAGGAGCATGGCATTACCAGGAGAGCGATGGATCTCCTGAGGAGACCCAAAAGAGGTGAGGGGAGGTGAGTATAAATCTTTTTGTTATTATTTCATACTCACCTGCCCTGGGCCTCAGACCCCAGAGTATAATAAGTTACTGCAATGCATGTTGTGGGGGCCATTTTATTTAGTCCGTGACAAATTAGTTAAAAACTGAACAATTTAGAATATTTGGGTCGAACCCGGCTTGGAACGAATCAATTTGCCCATCTTTAGTAACATCCAATTTATTCAATTTCTATAAGGAATAATGGAGGATCAGCACAATGTAGAGATATAAGAATAGATCATGTAGAATTGTTATATTATGGGGAACACAAGTGTTTACTGGACCGGAGAGGTCGGCCGATCCCACTTTAAAAAGAAGTGACAGGAACAAGCGCCGAGGCCACGATCGCTGAACACGCTCTTGTAATCTGTAAGTGACTCGTGAGCCGTAATACTACAACTGCGCGCCAGGAGATAAAACCCATGAATGAATATTGTATCAACATATTTCATATTCAGCAAAACAAGAAAATCATTCTAAAATCAATATGTTAATTGGGAGTCATTACGAGCCTTATTGTGTCATTTGCATGACAAACAAAAAAACAATTTTCATACATTTCCATAAATTTCATCAGCGCTCGGGCTATGAGTCACCATCCTGTTGAGCTTTGCGGAGAGCTGGATATAAATCGTGGACTGACTTATTTAGTATATGTTTAAAGCGGAGCATTAGCCAAATATAAGCCTCTTTACGTGTTATTGCAGAGATTATGCGAATAGAGTCAGATTCGCGCAAGCGGAGGCTTTCCAGCTGCTGTGGAACCACACGACTCAGCGCACCCTGCCGGATGAAGGCTCTTAGGATTTACTGCAAAAAAGGCATTTCATGGTGACCTGGCACCGATCCTGGCATGCCTGTGTTAGTAAATGATTTTATTCCCTATAATATAACAATTCAGCTTTTCTTAGAACTCTATGTTGTGCTGTTCCTCTGTTACTCCTCATAGAAACTGATGGCATGACCACTTGGTTGATCCCAATTGGGGGGGGGGGTACCTGAACACTCTGACTCTGTCTTATCGGTGATGATGGTATCAGACTTTGTATATGAATGGCAACACCTAATGGGGAATACAAGTTCTCACTGCCCGTTAACATGATTTTATTGGCTAAGTATATCCTAAAGATAGATTACTAATATCTGATATGTGAGTGTTCCCACCACTCCTATTGATCAGCTGTTCTCACAGAGAATGGAGCAGGATGCAGACAGAGCTGTTCTCTTTGTAGTGGCAGAACTGAGTCACTGCAGCCTATTCAAATGAATGGAAGCTGATCTGCAGTACCTGGTCTGGCCACTACTCGGAGAACGATGCTGTCTGATTCCTGTTCCATTCTCTGCGTATCAGCTGCTCAGAATTGCTGATTAATTTGAGTACTGGGTGTTGGACCACAACAGATCTTGGAATGATGATAACCTATCCTTACAACAAGTCTTTAATATTTTTAGCCTGGAAAACCCCTTTAAACTATATGATAAGGCCGCAAATCAGCCACATGAATTGCTTCTATGGCACATATACCCAAACCTTATGAAAAACTGTGCACCCTCTCATGCGTCCCTATTTACATATGTCCATATGACCAACATAGGTTATGGGGTCGCAAGGGGCGCTAGAAGTCAGAAGAAACAACTACTTAGCCGATTTAACCGTGCATGGGGGACTGGGAATCTCCATGACTTCGGTTTAAAGGGATCATTAGAATCCTTTTTTTAATTAAGTACATGTAGGAATAGTCTTAAGAAGGGCTATTCTTCTCTTACCTTTATTATTCTGATCCGTGCCACCATTCCAGAGAAATTTCTTCTTTCGTCCTTATGTAAATGAGTTTTTAGACAGCACTGGGGGTGTCTCATGGGCTGTCCGAAAACTCTCCAGCGACACATCCATTTTCTTCTCCGGACCGCCTCTTCCCTCGCGTTTTCATCCAAAAGCGCAAACTGTGCATGTCCATCGGAAAAAACTGAATTATATTGATAGAATCCCTTTAAGACATATGGCGGTCCTACAATTGCGACCTCCGATGAGCACTACAGTGAGTGATCTTTAGGAAATCTTTGCTTACTGATCTGCTTTATCCGGAAGTTGCATGTTTGACCCAGTTGAGCCGAAATATCATGACTCAAACTGCCCTGGTACTTCCTTAGTCTCACTTTATTCTAGGAGTCGGTGGGTGTCACTAATAAGCCACGACTAGACTTCGGTGGCAGAGCCTAGATGTATCCCAGTAGTGCGTGTCCTGAGACAACCCTGCTGACAGTTTTGCAGGTCCAGTCGGAGGTGTCTGATGGTAAAGAACAGTAGATGAGAAGGAAAGTAAATAATTCAACGACAAATGGATGTGTACCACCGGTGAAAAGGTCTCTGATTGAAGGTGACAGTGAAACATGAGGTGAGGGAAAGCGGCGGCATCGAGGTGCTAAAAGACACCGGCAGGGCGGTATATCACATGACGCCGCCAGCTGTGACATATAGATTTCTTACCTTTTTATGACAGATGTCACAGATAGAAAGAAAAGCGGTAACAGCAAAAATTCTGAGCTCCAAGAAGTGATGGTTGAGGGCAATAAAGGGGCAATCCCTCCTCACACCGAGCTGCCTTCGGGGTAGAAACATCTTATGAGGTTACGTATTAGGTCATGGGGTCAGTTCTTAGAAAAATGTGAAACCAGAGGGGGATTAAATTTTTTATAAACATGGTCGGCTTAGGATCACAAGAGACAAATGACGGGAAGTTCTTTTCCAGTTTTGTTAAAGCTTGATGGACGTATCCACATTTGGCAATAATGTTTAGGAATTTAGAAATTTTTTTCAAAAAATTTAGGGATGACTAAGGAGAACGGCTTTTCTGTTTTCTTTATCTTCTTTATTGCTGTGATATCGCCCAACTAGTGGCATACAAGAGGTTGGACTCTTTTTTTGCAGGTTTTAAGCTCCCAAGTCTGAATGGAGTGGTGGTCAGAAAGTTGTACCCTCATTCCGTGGCAATTTAACGGGGTTGTCAGGGATAGCCAAAGGCCAGAGAGGGATAAAAACTAGAGATGAGCAAACACTAAAATGTCCGAGGTTCGAAATCCGATTCGAACAGCCGCACACTGTTCGGATGTTCGAAAGGATTTCGAAACCCATTATAGTCTATGGGGGAAATGCTTGTTTCAAGGGTACGCAAAATTCGATAAAATTATACTTACCAAGTCCACGAGTGACGGATGGATTCTCCTTGAAGTCTTCTCCCGACGCAGCGCCCCCGCAGCGTCTTCCGGCTAGAATTCACTCTGCCTAGGCATCGGAGCCTAGGCAGAGCCGACTGCGCATGCGCGGTCGGCTCTGCCCGGCCCGACGCCTGAGCAGAGCCGACTGCACATGCGAGGGCATGCCCGCGCATGCGCAGTCGGCTCTGCCTAGGCCGGATGCCTAGGCAGAGTGAATTCCAGCCGGAAGACACCAGGGGACGCTGCGCGGAGAAGACTTCTAAAGGTAAGAGAAGAACCAGCGTTGATTGGCAGAATGTATAGCATTCTGCCAATCAACGCTGGTTCTGCATCGAACCTTAAACTTTGAACAGCTAGTAGTGTTCGATCGAGTACGAGTATCTCGAATACCGTAGTATTCGATCGAGCACCTACTTGATCGAACACTACTCGCTCATCTCTAATAAAAACACCTCTATTCTTGTGAATGGCAGTCAGACCCTCATCTATCAACTATTTATTCGCTATTGTGAGGATAGAGGCAAGAAAACCCTTGTAATACCTTGTAGACTTCTGTGCAACCCCTATACCCACAGGACCTTAGAAGAACCATTCCCCTATAAACTATCATGCATCTCCTCAATGGTCTCCTCAAATGGAAGAGGGGGACCCTCAGAATATAGGGAGAGGTATGAATGCAACCTCTGTACCCTCTATAGTTACACCCTGTCATACGCCCTTGAGTATGGAGTAAACCATAAGGTGGATTCCCATTATACATATATTATTATGTTCAATCCATATCCGTATGTTGCATATCTTTACTTGGTGCTATATGAATAACATTTATCCTTTGTCTTTGGCTAATTCTTTCTACTCATGCGTAACTTACCTAATAGCCTGCAGCATATAAGGGAAACCCAAGAATCTGGAAGCCCTTGTTGACCTAGGTGGACAATTATCTTCCAAATGAGCCTCCTAACATGAAGCTTCACCTCTAACATCATACATTCTGGGAGATGAGATACTATCTAAATAAACCTGTAGCTTCTGCTGATAAAGGCAAATTAATTGAGCAGAAGTTATATCATCTCAGTTTTCTCTAGAAAGTTGCTTCTGGGCAAGAACATCTGTGCTTGAAACACACTTCGACTTTTTTATGGAGCCTAAGGCACTACAACTCTCAACATGACGAGAGTATTTGGACTAATGAAAATATGTTTCAAATCTCCATTTCCCTGGAATTGACCTATTAAGAAGCTAAACAATGTTGAAGCCCTGGGATTAAAAGTAAGGTCAGAGGTGTCGTAAAGGGGTTAGGCCACATATTTATAAAAAAAAAAAACCTTTGAAGACCTCTGAAGGAAAGTCCTAGGTCATTCAACAATTGCCACAAAGCAAGGAGATATTTTAACGGATTATTTCAGTGGGTTTAATCGTCCTTGGATGGAAGATCTGTATAGATGGTTAAAGGCGTAGTTGAAGACTAACTAGGTGTCAAGTCTTGGGGAGTAGCAGGATTGACCTAAAATAACATCTAGAGTAGGCCGAAATAAAGGCGACCACAGAGGCAAACAGAGAGCGGTACATTGAAGAATGGAGAAACGAAATAAATAACTCCAAAAAACTCAACGTGTACCAATCCCTACAAAGGGACTACACGATGGCCACCTACCTGGAGAGAATACGCCACCCCAAACACAGACAGACCCTGAGCCGGTACAGACTGAGCGCCCACAACCTGGAGATGGAGATGGGGAGACACAGGCAGACGTACAAGCCACGGGAGAACAGACTGTGCCAGCACTGTGACCAGGGGGCCCTAGAAGACGAGACCCACTTCCTGCTACACTGCACCAAATACTCAGCAATGAGGGCCGTCTACTACCAAAGACTCTCTGCCCACATCCCAGACTTCATATCTGCAGACGAGAAGAGGAAACTCTACATACTACTGGGAGAAGAAGAGGTCACTGTGGAGATCGCTGCCCAATACGTGTCCAGCTGTCACCAAACAAGAGGAAGATGAGACTCCACTGACTATTATACCCCAAACCACCCAGCCCACCCCCCCATACCCACCACGCACCCACCCGAATCCAACCCCCCCCCCCCCCCCCACTTTACTAGCTTTGGCAATGCCAAATATCTATTCGGACGTGCCAATAAAGCTTGTTTGATTTTATTTTATTTGATTTGAGTAATAGAGTCAAGAAACATGCTGTCTTTCCCATCAACCCTCTTGTCTTAGGTCTACCAAATTGGAACCTATCTAGACATTTAGAGTTTCGATGCAGAACCAGCATTGATTGGCCGAATGCTATACAGTCGGCCAATCAACGCTGGTTCTTCTCCTACCTTTATAAGTCTTCTCTGTGCAGCTTCCCCGCGGCATTTTCCGGCTCTGAATTCACTCTGCCAGGCATCGGGCCTGGGCAGAGCCGACTGCGCATGCCCGTGCTACAAGAAAATGGCCGCTTTGACTGTAAGTGGCCATTTTCTTGTAGTGCGGGCATGCGCAGTCAGCTCTGCCCAGGCCCGATGCCTGGCAGAGTGAATTCAGAGCCGGAAGATGCCACGGGGACGCTGCACGGAGAAGACTTCTCGGAGGATCCAGCCTGACCCTCACTCGTGGACTTGGTAACTGTAATTTGATCGAATGTTTCCTACCCCTGAAATGAACATTTTCCCCCCATAGACTATAATAGGATTCGATATTCGATTTGAGTAGTCGAATATTGAGCGGCTACTCGAAACGAATATCGAATATCGAACATTTTACTGTTTGCTCATCTCTAGTTATTAACACTCCTCGGTGCTAATAAGGCTATTGAATGGCTAGGTGAGAGGTCTTAGATGTGGGTCAGGGTCAAACCATCCATGTATGTAAGATCATTCACTTGAATGGCTCCTTACAGAGTCTGGGATGTCTATATGGTTGCAACCTGGAACCAATACATTGATAGTCATGGTGGCTCCTTTATGAAAATGGTAACAATTCCTCTAGTTGATGGAAATGTTTCTCAGCAAACAATGGTTGTTACCATCTAATCTTTCAATGAACCCTTAAGTAGACATCTCCATAGACATGCCAAGCCAAAAGGGAGCCATTAAGTAGGGCATAATGTAGTTAGGCATCCCTTCCCAATCTACTTACGGAAATAGCAGATTTCTGGTTCTAAAATCCATAGTGCATTGTTAGATAAAATGAAAATTTAATAAAAAGGGTAATACCATAAGTGATGGCCAAGTGAGCGCTGGCACGCCGCCATCAGCTGTTTTGCATCCTTATTATGTTCTCAAAGATGTAATGCAGTATGTAGCATGTAGTAGATGTGCTATGCTCTGGCTGTTTTCTGCTAAACGCGTGGACTGGACTGTGACGGACAATTCTCCTGCAATACAAATTAAAAATATATTGCTCCCAAATGTGCACATCTGGACGAACAGAAAAATGTTTCCTGTGTGACAAATGTCTGTATTCTATAATTCTCCATCACATGCCACAATGTTCCTGTTAAACCATTGCACCAGAGGCCCAGGATCATATAACATATGAAGTAACTGAGAAAAAAAATATTGCGCGCAACGTATAGAGTTGTCATGGCTTAACCCTTGCTGTGCTGGATAGGAGAGTCAACAAATCTGGATCACAGAAATATCGGAATCCCCTGGTGTGTTTTTAATGCCATTCCTCTGCTGCCATCCACAGAAAAATACATTTTATGGTCAGGTCTACAGTTGGGCGAACCTCGTGAGATTTATTTTCGTAAATATTTGCAAGGTTCACCACCAGTTCAGTTTTGGGATGAACTTTTTTCAGTCCTAAGTGGAAGTGCTTTTATTATACCCCAGGGGCCTCTTCGGACCTCAGTGTATAATATGCGGAGGCCCGGAGAAAGTGAGTTAAAATATTAAACACTGATTTTCACCTTCCTTCTCCTCTACTGAGTACCCTCACAGGGTTCATTGCTCCATTGCGGTCCTCTTTGGTCATCTTCCAGTTTCTTTCGGCCTCCTCGGAGATAGATAAGTCCTGTTACTGGGCTTTGTGTGGTCATATGGGACACGACAATGTCATGATGCCTATGATGTCACCCTGGAGGCTGGAAAAGGACCCCAATGGATCGTCAGGTGCCACAAGAGAGCACAAGGGAGGTGAGGGATGGTGAGCATCAGTGGTATTATTTGACTACAACTCCTCATTGTCACCACTTATTATCTAGTTCTGAAGACAACCTAGAGCAGGGGTCCTCAAACTGCGGCCCGCGGGCCACATGCGGCCTGCCAAGCACTTCTGTCTGGCCCCACCGAAAATGCCGGCAGGTGTGCATTTATAATGAAGCTCCTGGGGAGCTCGGGCCAGGCCACGGAGCGCACTTCACTTTACCTATTGGAGGGCACCGCTCCCGATGTCTGTGCGACCTGCTCTGCCTCTGGCCCACTGTTTAAAAAGTTTGAGGACCCCTGACCTAGAGTATAGAAGTGATTCGGGGTTGTTGAACCTCAAATATTGTGAGGTTGTGAATTGGTTCACCCATCTAGTTAAGTCTTTTAAGTCAAGGGAATGGAGAACTACAAAGCTAGATGGGATGTGGAGAGCTTGACTTCTTCTGCTAGCTCAACACCCCCTTGACTAGAAGGTCCTAATTTGTATTCAGAATAGAAGATATCGAGAAGAAAAAATACTGTGAGTTTGAGGGTTAAAACTAACCCCCAGAGAGATTCCTTTTAAAAGGTGGACAACCAACTTGGTCATTTATGAAACATCCATGAAGGGTCCAAACGTTCCTCGTGATACTGGGCACCAGTACTATAAGTGGCACACAATGGTTGGAGAGTACCAGGTAGATTTTTCATTGAGGTCCAAGATATTCAAATTACACCTCCTTTCAATAGTAGTAGAGTTGTCATTGTATTATGTAAAAAACAGATAAGGTACAGAACATATGCTATGAATAAGGAACTATGTTCTGAAACGCATAAGCTAGTCCCAATGGATTACTTGGATTGAGAGAATCTTATTTCTGTACACCAATTTTATATCTATGTGGCAAATAAAAGCTACGTTTTAAGAAAACTTCCTTTAGATCTTCTCCTGATCTTGCCGTGTATCCGTACATTTGGAAATCCGTGCACAGGATTAAAAGTATCCAATTCTGAAGGAGGACATTACGGCACACAAGTGTGTTGGGCTGTGTGCACACATATCTTTTCTTTAAGCTACAGAACATATCAGATACAGACTGGGTTTTCGAAGAGGTAGATGTTGATGACCAGTCCTTAGGATAGATCTTCAGTATCTTATTGATGATGGTCTGACACCCGGGACCATCACAGATCAGCTGCTCAAAGTGTGTAGAGTGCGCAGAGTGCTCTGGTTAGTGTTAGCGCCCCTTCCGCTTTGCAGGTCGATGATGTCATATTAATTTGTAAACAGTATAACTTATTCAACTTAATAGGGCTGAGCTTCAATACCCACAGCCCCTAGGTAATGATGGGTTCAGGTTATGGTATTCAGTGAGGAGGTAACAGCATTCACCCGAAAGGTCGCTTTAAAAAGCTGCTCTGTATGGGTCCAGGGTGACCCACAATGACAAGGATAGATCATCAATATGCATATTTCAAATAATCCCTTTAAGTTACCGTATATACTCGAATATAAGCTGAACTTAATAACCCCTTGGCTTATACTCGAGTCAACAAAAAAAAAAAAAAGGGGGGGGGGGGGTCTATGACCAGCCGCAATATCAATGTATAGAATCTCCCATAAAATAGTGGGGGGAAAAAGAAGCTTTAAAAAATGTTTTAAAAAAAGGTGTAAATCACTCTCACTTTCCCTAGAATACATACAAAAGTAGAAAATTACTATGAAACACATACACATTAGGTATCCCTGTGTCTGAAAGTGCCCGGTCTACTGAATATAGGGGATCTGCAGTGCTCCTGTTCGACCGGTAGGGAGTAATAGGAGCACTGCAGATCCCCTATATTCAGTCAGGCTGAATTCCAAGTGGGGGGAAAAACAACAGTCCTCAAGCTCAGGGAAGGGGCAGACAGACAACCAAAACACCCCCTCCCCTTCCCCAGCATCTACTGCACCCAAAAACTCTGAACATTTTAATTTTTGAAATTTTCCAGTAGCTGCTGCATTCCCCCCCCCCCCCCTTCCCCCTCGGCTTATACTCGAGTCAATAAGTTTTCCCAGTTTTTTGTGGTAAAATTAGGGGCCTCGGCTTATATTCGGGTCAGCTTATACTCGAGTATATACGGTAAAGTCTTCTGCATAACTTCTGACCTCAAAAAGGACAATGGGACAACAGGACTATCCTTAAGACAAAAATTAGAGGTATACACAGGAAACATTTTCCAAAGAAAAACAATAAACGGTAATTGTTAATATGCAAATATGTAGAATACAAAGTTCTAAATTCAGTAAAACACTGGATAAACAGTGATTCAAATTGGGGAAAAAAAACCTCAGTTGATATTTTTGCATTCTAAGTACTTTTCTCCAAAAGTACTATAATTCATTATATTCTCCGACAAGTCGATGATCTATTGTATTTAGCAGTCTGGATCCCTACGGACACAAGAATATTAAACTATTACCATTTACTTAGCTTCCCTGGATATTTACTGCACAATGGTAAATTCCATCTTTCTCCCAAATGGAAAGAAAATGCCATTTTGCTATTTCCATAGCTCTGAATACAAAAGAGGAAGGGAAGAATATGCTCAGTGTTTCGCTGCTAATGACCTAGGAAATTTGATAACTGTATGGTTTATTCAGCAATAATTGTTAAGACGGACTTCTGTTTTCAAATGCTTTCCACGCCGAAGCTGCAGCAAAGAATTCCAAAAATTGCCGTCACCACCGAATTAGCAGCGAGCTTGTGTGGTGTCACACTAATGGGCTCCAGCTCTGACGTGTTGAAAGATAATAGGAAAATATAGAATAGACACAGGGCCTGCTCTCAAGTGTTTGCTTATTTAGAGACTGCACACAGAGAACAAAACCTGGGATTGGTATATATTCCCTTGTCGTCTCGACGGGCGCTCACTACTATGTTACCCAAGGAAGGTTGGAGGGACGGGAATGGCTTTTAAATGTAAAAACAACACAAATGTTTAGATTTGATACTTAAGCTTAAAAAAAATCAGAGTATAAATATAATTTTTCCAAGATATCATAAGATTTAAACTGAAGAGTCGGATGTGTAGCCAATAGACAAGACGATAAATCTGTCGACCAAAAATGTTCACCATTGTCATCGTGATACTATTGTTTAGAACCAATAGATATATGGATTGAGTTATTCAAAAAGTTCAAAATCAAAAACACTTGAGAATCCAAAAATGATCATTTCTGAGAAATGTCCTCATATTGGGTAGATGTTGATATTAAATCTGTAGGTCTACCCCAGAGGATAACTACCTTTAAATTTAAGACCTGTTGGTCATTGACACCAAGTAATAAAGGACTTCTCCTCTTTGGGCAATTTCAATAAGCTGATGAAATTTTTTTCCCTACTAGGACCTCCAGAGCAAGTCTGTAATCTGCAAGATAAACTGATATTACATATTGCATAGTGTCAAATTAGATCTTTGGATTGTCTGAATAATGCAAGACCGGACAGGTCCACCAGAGTCCAACAGGACAGGACAGTTCTCCAATCTAGCCAACGTTTAAGAAACTTCAACAGTGGTTCCCCCCACCCCTCTATTAACTCAGGATACCTTAATAGGGTATATAGTTTGGATCCTAGTAATCCCATGACATTGTCGTGGTTATTAGGGCACAGTAGCTTCTAGAGTGGTCATTTGTTGGGGGGCCAGTGTTTGAGGAACAGTGGTCTATACCGATCTTGACTAAGCAGAAGTAGAAAGGGTGCAGTAGGCATTCCTTGTCTTATGTTGGACTCAATGGTATGCAAAACATGTCGATGAAAGAGGAGGCTATAACATAGACCAAGCTCAAGTAGAGTCCAGTCGACGTAATGACATTCCTTCCAAATCAACTTTCCCTTGGGCCACTCACTCCGGTTTATCAGGAATTAAGATAAATTAGATAAAAATAGGTACAGCTCGGAATAGGTCGAGAGATCTGTTTTGCTTCATGGCTGACATGGCCTTCTCTAACTTAAGATGGCCATAGAATTAGGGATAACTGCAGATAGTTAACAGTTGATCTGATGTCATCCAATAAAAATTTGCTCGAATGGTCCAAAATATATCCAGTCTACTTAATAACGATTCTCAATTTCTGATTGTTGTTGAGAGCTATAGGACTGTAAATTAGCCAAAAAGTTGGCCGTGGGCTACAAATACAAGGGGGCATGCTGTCTCTGAAGGCCCACGGGCTTCATAGTCTGGTGGCTTCCTTGAGATATCTACCATGTATGGCTAGGAATAGCATTGATCATGACTATAGTTCATCCAACCCCTAAATTATGGCTTATATGTGGTCAAATGAAGTTTGCTATTTAGGTCACGGATCACCTTGACTTTTTGTAATAAAAAAATAAAGTAAATTTTGAGTCAAGATCCTGACTGCGGTTAGCTACTCACATTGAACTATTGAATTGGCTTCATTCTGTTCGACATTGGTTCCAGTCACAAAATTGCAGCCCATTGAGCTAAGTGACTGGCACAATTTAACCTCACTCAAAAATTGTAATTGGTTACAGAAGGTAATAGGAATATTTCTTCTCCTTACTGTACAAGGGACTCAACCTTTGCTCTACTTAAGCCGCAATGTTTACTAACCTTTCATTTCACAAGATGATTGTCCTAATTCATTAGACCGTGAAATAAAAAGTTGATATTTCTAATCGGGCTACATTTATAACAGGAAACAGACATTCCACGTCTAATCTTTAACTTGCTCCCTAGAAAGATTATTATCAACTACGAAACCATGTTGTACCATTTGGTAACATTTCCATGTACATTTCATGGTCAACGTCTGCATCTATTTTTGGCTGAAAACTTATATTTTCTTTAAATGTGAATACAAAGAATATTTTATGAAATATGGTCAAGGGGTCACATTTCAAGTCGAACTTTCAATATATTTTATATATGACAATGTAACAGCATGCTAGATGGTATATTATGTTTATATGCAGCATGCTGCTAAAAAATGTCCCTATACACAGTATAATGCTCCATAGTGGCCACCATATGACATATTGACCCTTAGTGCCCCAACACAGGATAATGCCACATAATGACCTTACACAATATAAATCACCCTATATCCCCTACATAGTAGTATGTTCCATAGTGGCCACCATACAACATATTGCCCCTTAGTTCCCCAACACAGGATAATGCCACATAATGACCTTACACAATATAAATCACCCTATATCCCCTACATAGTAGAATGTTCCATAGTGGCCACCATACAACATATTGCCCCTTAGTTCCCCAACACAGGATAATGCCACATAATGACCTTACACAATATAAATCACCCTATATCCCTTACATAGTAGAATGTTCCATAGTGGCCACCATACAACATATTGCCCCTTAGTGCCCCAATACAGTATAATGCCCCATAATAACCTCATACAACATAAAGCCCCCAATTTCCCCTACATAGTATAATGCCCCATTAGTGCCCTTACACAGTATAACGCCCCCTTACATTCCCCACCCTAATCTTCTACTTACTGAAAATTTGTCTTTCCCCCTTTGCCCTTTGTGCCATGTTCTTTATAACTAAGGTTCACTGTTCTGCCAGCTTCTTTCTTCTTTGGACATAAAATGGCAGTGGTGGGGGTCCAACTGATTAGACCCCCACTGATCAGGAGAATAAAGGAATTTTGTCCCCCATTTTGAATGGAACGGTGGTGGGGCACCATTCGTTTCAATGGGAGTGCCATATATAGCCGATGTACAGCACTATCTTTGGCACTCCCTTTGAAATGAATGACCACCACTCCATTCAAAATGGTGGACAAATATCTACCATTTCCCTGGTCGGTTGGGTCTGAACAGTATTCAAAAATACTGCATAGGTTGGACTTGATGGATTAATGTCTTTATCCAACCTCATCAACTATGTAACTATGAAAAAAATATTAGTGTAAAATGTATTCAACCTCTCCTAGGAGACCTCCATCTTCGTGGAACTATCATGGAAATGTAGATTGGTCTCCCCAGAAAATCCAGGTAATAGGTTATTTATATCCAACTGCCTGATCCTTCCTTCCTCTGACATATAAAAAAGTTAGGTCACCCCCCAACCCCCCCATACAAATCAATGGTCTCACCAAAATTAGTAAGTTCAGCTAAGATCATTTTATATGTATGGCCAGATTAATAAACTTTTTTTTACATTATTCTTAGATTATTTTTTTCCAAAACTCCGAAAACTTTGGCTTCGGAAATGTATATGACTGTACTCTCTGTACCTTGCTATATTTAACCTCACACAATGAACTGCAAATCGAATGACTGACCTAATATTAAACAATCCCGCCGTAGGTTTGTTTATCTGTAATGTTCTATTTTCTAGGATTCCCACAGAAGAACATTAATGATGTTTCTCATTAGACAGGTCTACATGCCAACGGACAAAGAGCGTGGGTTTAGTTTGCTTCCGCCGTAGTATTTATAAGGCGGCCATTTATTAGGTAGATTGTCCCTCTCTGAAGAAATAATCAACACATCTGGCCATTGTCTTAATAGATGAAAGAGGATATGTGTGCTTGCTTCTAAAATAGACCCAAACCCTTTACAGGTACAAATAGGCCTTCCTAGACCAACAGTCCCTGATTTGCCAGGACTGCACTGAATTGTAAGAAATAATCCCACCAAATCGGATATGTCCTGGTAAACTTTACCCTATAAAGGACCAATAATATGCTAAACACTGCCGAACATGGGTTTTCATATCTAGTTTTGGGAACAATCTCAAAACCAGGACATAAATGGACCAATTTTGCCATTTGAAATATTGGCAACTATGGAATTGTGGTTGGAATTTATGCTGAAGGAGCCTGATGTATTGGGGTTTGCATAAAAATGTTTTGTCTGCTGCCCCTTCCACAGGACTTACGTAAGTCTCATTCCTGTACAGGGAAAGACAGAGTCCTGGTTATATAATTGTCAGGAGTATCAGATCAGTTGCTCCAGCTTTAAGGTTGCTGTATCAACCTGGGAAGTTTTTGTAGTTGAGAAATTTCCAGGCTTGGCCAGTTAGTGGTTGAAGAGGCCTTTATAAGACTGCTCCCTCCCGACTCAGGTCACCGGCTAATTGTTTTACTTCCTAGTTTGGCTCTGATCTTGTTTGTGTTCATGATTGCAACAAACTGACCCATGGCTTGCTTTTTGGATACTTTTTGCCTGCTGATTCTGTCTTTGACATGTCTGCTTGGATTTTACTCTTGGTCTGCTTCTGGATATCACTTCTGTCTTCTGATTTTACCTTTGAAAACCAAGAGGGGTCAGGGTGAGGCACTTGGGGATACAGAAAATGAAAAACAAGAGAGGTCAGGAGAATGAAAACCAAGAGAGGTCAGGAGAATGAAAACCAAGAGAGGTCAAGGGAATGAAAACCAAGAGGGTTTAGGCGAATGAAAACCAAGAGAGGTCAAGGGAATGAAAACCAAGAGGGGTCAGGGTGGCGCACTTGGGGATACAGAGAATGAAAACCAAGAGGAGTCAGGAGAATGAAAACCAAGAGAGGTCAAGGGAATGAAAACCAAGAGGGTTTAGGTGAATGAAAACCAAGAGGGGTCAGGGTGGCACACTTGGGGATACAGAGAATGAAAACCAAGAGGGGTCAGGAGAATGAAAACCAAGAGAGGTCAGGAGAATGAAAACCAAGAGAGGTCAAGGGAATGAAAACCAAGAGAGTTTAGGCGAATGAAAACCAAGAGAGGTCAAGGGAATGAAAACCAAGAGGGGTCAGGGTGGCGCACTTGGGGATACAGAGAATGAAAACCAAGAGGAGTCAGGAGAATGAAAACCAAGAGAGGTCAGGAGAATGAAAACCAAGAGAGGTCAAGGGAATGAAAACCAATAGGGTTTAGGAGAATGAAAACCAAGAGGGGTTTTCTCGTTTTTCTTTATGTTGGTGACAATTCAGATTTTCAGATTCAGAAAAGTCCAACTGGCTTCTCGGCTGGCGCTGGAGAAGGCGTCTGGAGGTCTGTCTTGGCTCACAGTGGTGTTCTTATTTTAAATAGCTTTCTCTACTGCTCGCTGTTATCATCCAGCTCCTGCTGTTCACTTGACTGAGGCTTTGCATCAAAACCATAACAATCATACTTTGGAGCCATAGTAACTTCATATGCTCATAGTGAGGAACACATCCATAATATGGCGTCGAAATGATGCGCCAATTGAAAGTAACCTTTGGATAACTTTGCATTAAAAGAGAAGTACCACACGCACCATAGTGGGTGCCATGTTATTGTTCCGCTGTACAAAGTATATTACATTTGTATGCATCAGTACATGACTTTGTGGATTTCTGCATAACCTGCTACTTAAGACATTTCTCCAGAATAGATCTCTTACTGTGAAATCAATCTACCTAGCCAACATTGAGGTTTATAAATCAGCTCAAACACCCGGCCAATGAAAAATATTGTGACTGTCTTAACAAGGTAAAACATATGTTCAGAGAAGACGAATGCTAAGCATTAAGTCTATCATTCAACGAGCATCAAACACGGACATCAAAACATCTCAGATGGAATAGTAAAGGTACAAGAAACACTATAGGAGAATGTCACATATAATATCAAC
Source organism: Leptodactylus fuscus (assembly GCF_031893055.1). Classification (NCBI taxonomy): domain Eukaryota; kingdom Metazoa; phylum Chordata; class Amphibia; order Anura; family Leptodactylidae; genus Leptodactylus; species Leptodactylus fuscus. The sequence continues at coordinate 18,699,039 of NC_134273.1, read as the reverse complement.
TGCCTTTAATGATTGTTTCTTCACAGCAACGGAGTCCAAACTTACACTTGGAAAGGAACTTGGCACTGTATAAATCACAAAGTACTTCGAGATGTAAATTTGTTATTCACGGTTTTGCTAAGACATTGGAGATCCGAACATGATTCATTTAGTCATTTAATCCTATAACACACATTACACATGCAGTGTGTTTGGATTTGCTCTAGTTGATCAGTTGATTCATAGAGCAAAGTGTGCACAAAGAGAAGTAGTATAGGGGTAGTGTATAAAATGTATATCTTAGAAGACCTTTAACCACTTCCACCAACTCCAACTGTTAGTATCAGTCAATAGGGGACACTCCACCATTTTCGGCACAGTTGGAATTTTTTCTCTAGCCCCCACTGGTCCTGAGTAGAGATGAGCGAGTAGTACTCGATCAAGTAGGTATTCGATCGAATACTACAGTATTCAAAATACTCGTACTCGCTCGAGTAACACTCGCTATTCGAATGTAAAAGTTCGATGCAGAACCAGCATTGATTGGCCGAATTCTATACAGTTGGCCAATCAACACTGGTTCTTCTCCTACCTTTAGAAGTCTTCTCCGTGCAGCTTCCCCGCGGCATCTTCCAGCTCTTCATTCACTCTGCCAGTAGTGCGATGCCTGGCAGATTGAATGAAGAGCCGGAAGACGCCGCGGGGACGCTGCAAGGAGAAGACTGCTCGGAGGATCAAGCCCGACCTTCACTCATGGACTTGGTAAGTATAATTTGATCAAACGTTGCCTACTAGGGTTGAGCGATCGGGATCGGAAAAGATCGGATTCCGATCGGCGATCGAGTAAATTTCACAATCGCGATCGGAATTCCAACCCGATCTTCTCCAGCGGGATCGAGATCGGAGGTTATCTCAAGATCGGCTCAACCCCAAAAGTGACTTTCCCCATAGAAAAGCATTGACTAGGGTTGAGGATCGGGATCGGAAAAGATTGGATTTCGATCGGCGATCGAGCAAATTTCACGATCGAGATCGGGATTGAGATCGGCTGGAAAATGATCGGAAATCGGATTTTAAAATCGATCTTGAAATCTCAAGATCGGCTCAACCCTATTGCCTACCCCTGAAACGAGCATTTTCCCCCCATAGACTATAATAGGGTTGGATATTCGGTTCGAGTAGTCGAATATTGAGGTGCTACTCGAAACAAATATCGAACCTCGAACATTTTACTGTTCGCTTGTTTCTAGTCCTGAGCTATTAGTGCAATTAGCTTTGGGGTGGGTATGTTACTTAGACTTTGTACTGTCAGTTGGGCGGTGTCAGGCAGGAGCAAGCAAGGGTGTGTAATTCAGAGCTCCAATCAGAGGTAGGCAGTGTCAGAGGTCAGAATCACATCTCATACCTGACACCGCCCTCCTGACAGTAGAGAATCTAAAGAGTATAGGAGGCATCAAAATTAACTCATTTCATAAGATTGGTAGGAGTTAGAGTGAAAATTCCAAATCAGAGATTCATCTATTACATGACACAAAGAACTGGACTTGGCAAAGGTGATAAAAGGTCACCTGTAAGTCTTCATGGTTCAAGTTAGGCATGTTGTCAACATGTTCTACATATACGTAAACCAACCTTCCATACATGGATCATGAAAATTTGATCTAGTGGAGTAAAAATAACCTACATGATGAGAACAGTGTTAGGTAACCTCTCGGTGAATGTCTATGTATGAACGTCTTAAGGCAACACAGACTGGGTTAATATCAATCTAACATTCTGATTCTGATAGGATCAGCCAACCATCTACTGTGTATGGTCATGTCTAGGGTTGAGCGATTGTGTTCGGAAAAGATTGGATTCCGAACACGATCTATTTAGGTGGGATCGAGATCGAGGATTATTTCCCCACTATTTCCCTTTAGCCTTCACACTGAGTATATAGTGTATACTCAGTGTGAAGGCTCCGCAGCAGTTCCATAGGAATGAATGGAAGCAGCCGGCACACAGCCTTAACCCCCTGCGCGCCGGCTGCCTTCATTCATTCTAAAGGGAGACTAAACTAACATGTCTCGTAGCTACTTACCTCCAGAGATGGCTGATCTGCTGCTCCGGTGATGTTCTCGCTGCCACTCCACGCTGCAGTCTTCTTTGCCTCACTGCCCCGCCTCCCAGGTTAGTGTTTAAAGAGCTAGGAAGGTGGGGCTTGTGGCTTAGGAGAGTGTGGGCGGGTACAGGGCGGGGAGACGTGATGTCTCCCCTCCCAGTACCCGCCCACACTCTCCTAACCTGGGAGGCAGGGGGCAGCGAAGCAAGAAGACTGCAGCGTGGAGTGGCAGCAAGAAGGACACCGGAGCAGCAGAGCAGCCATCTCTGCAGGTAAGTGGACACCAGGGGGGACTAAGTAGCCAGAGGATTAAAAAAAAATCCTCTGGCTACTTAGTGATTCACTATACAGCATGGATTCTAACAATTAAAGTGTTCAATTGTTAGATTCCATGCTGTATAGTGAATAGGATTGCTTTTAAAATCCGATCTCCGATTAATAAAAAAATCCCATTGACTTGCATTGGTATCGGAATTGGGATCGAGATCGGGTTCGAATGAAAAATGATCAGAAATCGGATTTTAAAATCGATCCTGAAAAGTCAAGATCGGCTCAACCCTAGTCATGTCCCAAATTCCCTTAATGGAAGATATCAAGGAAAAGAAGGATCAAACTCCTGGATTTAATCATTCCGATCCCTTTGAACCAAGACTGGACATGGCAAATTTCAACTTGTCCAATCCTTACTTCTCAAAGAGCAATAATCTTCCAAGGGTGCCAGGCAGCATTTTAAGTACTTGTCCCTATTGAGGTCATGCTTGGCCATGCCCAGTGATGCTTAGCAAAGCCAAGCTTAGCGTAGTGGTGGGGCAACCTGAAGAAACGGGCTTTTCTATAACAACAAAGTATATGGCCAGCTTTAGACTAATCTGAATCTCTGACTGACAACTATGGGCATTCGGGACACTCTTTTTTTTAAAGTATTGGTAAACGTGACCCGTTATATGAGCAGAATACCATAGTCTTAGTCTTTTAGAATTACATAAACAAGGAAATAGATGAAACGTTCAGATATCGAATACACATCGTGTAAAGAATCAAAAGACATCACATTTCATCATTATAAAAAAATCCAACCCGACAGCATAATATGTGGTATTATTACTATGAAGAGACTAATTTTATGGGACCGAAATAAAGCATTTTTATGAGTGTTTTAACACAATTTAATAGTATCCTAAAACAACTGCTTGCTAATTGTATTTTTTACGAGACATCATAATTTAGACAACCCTGAATCATACAATTTGTTTTTTAATTTTACTTTCCACATTAAGAAAAATAATGTTGTACTTGAAAGACATGATGTCATCAGATGGGTCCTTGATTTTCTGAATTGTAAAGTCAATAAAACGTCTGCCATACTTAAAACTCAAATGATCACAGCCGACACGGAATTATTTAACGCTTTGTTATTGTCCTCTCCACCAGTGATTGACGGAGATATCTTGGGTCATCCCACGTAGATCACGTCTTTTTAATAATTGGACCATAAACTTTGTTGTTATCATTGGTGATGAATCCTTGAAGCTGGTGGGACGCTCCGCTTTCAGCTTCAGATGCGTTGAGTTCTGATGGAGCCCATGGCCCCATGGAAAGGCCTTCTCATTAACTTTACGAGCCATCATAGAATAATATGGGTGGGGTCACGTAAGGAAAACTATGTTTTCTTAGATGTCAAAGAGCCATAGACATGACAGAGGTGGTCCTCATTATTTTTGGGAAAAGGAGGGGAAACAGGACGCAACAGCTGATTCCATCTTCTTAGTCATGGCTAGTGGTCTGCAACAAATGGTCTTCTCCACTTCGAACTTCAGACATGTTGACTTCTGGCCCCATGAGCTCTTTTCTTAAAGGGCCTTTCTGATTCCCTTATGGGCCATACTAAAACTTATGCTATAGAATAATTTGGAAGGGATCATTTAAAGAAAAATATATTTTGCTAGTTGTATAAGAACCATGGACACAATGGCTATAATAGAGGTAGTCCCCATATTTGTTGTGCATTCAGTGGAGTAGAACAAGGCTACCCCAGGTTATTCCACCCTCTTATTCATGGTTAGTGGTCTGCAACAAGTGGACATGATGGCTATAATAGAGGTAGTCCACATATTTGTTGTGCTTTCAGTGGAGGAGAACAAGGCTACCCCAGGTTATTCCACCCTCTTATTCATGGTTAGTGGTCTGCAACAAGTGGACATGATGGCTATGATGGAGGTAGTCCCCATATTTATGGGTTCAGTGAAGGGAAACAGCTTTTTCCACCGTTTTACTCATGGCTAGTGGTCTGCTCCACTTTTAACTTCAGGTGTGTTGACTTCTGATGGGCCCATGGGCTCTTTTATGGGTGTGCCTATTGGATGACCATCTGACTCACTTATGGACCATGCAAAACCTCTTGGTTTAGATAACGGAATTAGTTGGGATTGGCCTCAGTCATCATATGCAACTGGAAAACACTGAAGTATCAGGACCGGACCCCGGAGCACCAGAGAAGGTGAGTATGTTTTTTTGGGTTTTTTA